>NW_009603166.1:0-37350 GCF_000690535.1 Cariama cristata | reverse complement strand
GTGTTCTGCCTTCTGCTTTTCCCCACTGCCAAGGTGGAGGGGACGGTGGCACACGGTGGTGCTTCCCTCGGAAATGTCGAAGGCTTTCTCCTTCAGATACGGGGCCTTTCGAATCAGTGGGCTTGGGTAAAGTTTGGTCTGATTTGTGACTCTGAGACGGCTTTCGGTATCCACAATGTGTTGTGGTAGAGGTTTTCAGAATTTAGTCGTGTGCTTGAAGAAAACGGCCGTCCTTATGTTTTACATTTGGCACCAAATTATATCGGTGTGTTTTTTAATATTTCACACTCTTATACCTGCAGACATATACGATTAGGTTACTGCTGGTGGGTGCAATTGTGGGGCAACAGAGCTGGCGAAGGGTCTGGAGCACAAGTCTGGTGGGGAGCGGCTGAGGGAGCTGGGGGGGTTTGGTCTGGAGAAGAAGAGGCTGAGGGGAGACCTGATCACTCTCTACAACCACCTGAAAGGAGGGGGTGGCAAGGTGGGGGTCGGTCTCTTCTCCCAGGTAACGAGCAATAGGATAAGAGGAAACGACCTCAAGTTGTGCCAGGGGAGGTTTAGTTTGGATATTAGGAAGAATTTCTTTGCTGAAAGGATTGTCAAGCATTGGGATGGGCTGCCCAGGGAGGTGGTGGAGTCCCCATCCCCGGAGGTCTTTAAGAAAAGACTGGAGGTGGCACTCAGTGCCATGGTCTAGTTGACATGGTGGTGTTAGGGCAAGGTTGGACCGACGATCCCAGAGCTCTCTTCCAACCTCATCTGTTGTGTGATTCTGTGTTTGTCTTCCTGGTAAGCATAATACTAACACAACAAAAGCTAGTTTTTCACAAATCTTTTATGGTATTCTGTTTGTCCGAGTAAGAAATAAGTTGTGTCAGATGATTTTATGGGTGGTGTTTAATCCTTTTTTTTTTTTTTTTTTGTGGGGCAGGTCATGAACTGGCAGAGATAAGAGAACGATCTCTGAAGACTATTCTGTTTAAATTAGATCATAACCTGATTTCATATGCTGATCTGGTCCATGAAAAAGTGCTTTTCCGTAATCTTTTGGAGTGGTTCAATTTCCCAGACGTACCAATGAAAGAGGAAGTGCTAAATTTTGTGAACAGTTTGATCAAGGTATGATATACTAACATTTATTTATATTTAAACTATATGTCTTTAGCATGCTAAAGCTAAATAAAACTGGATATAATTTCATTTTGTAGCTCCATGAAATGGGATTTTTAGAGTGTTTATAAAGATATGAATAATAAAGCCACATGTGTGTAGACAGAAATGAAAACAAATTGAATGACTTGCAATGGGTCATAAGGATAACTGAAAAAAATCATTCATTTCTGGGTTTCTACTTTAGTTTCTCTGCTTCTTCAGTTTCTCATTTAGTGTTTAATTTCTTCTATGAGACATGATCTCAGCTAAGCACTTCCACTGTTCCTGGAAAGTGAAGATTTGAACAATGGTGCAGCTTATTTTAAAAAAGTTGAGAAAATGTTGCAGCAATTTCAGAGAACTCAGGTTCCTACATTCTTGTGTTTTCATCACTAAACAGCAGCTATACAGAAGAAAAAAATAATCCCATCTTTGATGGTGATGGATGGTCTAAACAAATAAAGGCAAAATCTAACTTAAGTTTTGATTGCCAGTCTTTCCTTTATTCCCCGTCACCCCACCTCCCCCTCCAAAAGACCTTGAGACTCCTCAGGCTAACCTTGTCAGTTATTTTTTTTGTCCTAATGTAGCATCCACCTGCTGCCCAGAAAATGATTGGAATTGGTGCAGTGGAATTCTTCTCTCAACTTCGCCCCAATGTGAATCCAAACTTACAGGCTGTCGTTGATGGGATTATGGATGGGCTGTTCTTCCTTCCTTCTGGACTTCCTTCTAGTTCTTCATCAGTCTGTTATCAAATGCAGTCTCAGCCCTCAGTAGATCAACCAGGTAAATTACATATTTTGAAATATGATTTATTTAAAATGAAAATGAAGTAAATGAAAAGCTTCTAGGCTATGAAAAGTTGAAGTTTTCAGGCATAGTAGGTGAATTATCAGTGAAGTGTATGGTAAGCAGATTCTGCCAGAGAAAGTGTGATCTTAGCTAAATCAGATAGTGCCATTCCTTTAATGGAGCTCTCTGCAGGAGAACAATCCTGTTGTTTGTAATCAAACTTCTCTGTCCGTTTCTTCACTGTGTAATATCTGTTTGTTATACTGTCAAAAGGGCATGACACAGGACGTGAACTTCCAAAGACTGCTTTATGGCAGTAAGTGTAGCAACTTTGAACAAATCTGTAATTAAGCCAGTATGCTTTGCTAGTTTTCTCTGCATAGTAGATTTAACTTTGAGAGCAATTCAAATCTTTAAAAAGGATTAAAAAATTTAGAAAAGGAAAAAAAAAAGGAAGCAGTAAGTGATCCTAGTGGAATGATTTTTAAAACTACGTTACTGTCGTATGCACTATTTGCTTAGTTTTGGGTAAGTATTTGTCATAGAAAAATATGTAAACTTTGTGTAAAATTTCACACACAATATGAAGTGCTTCACCTGTGTGTGAAGTGCTATTACTTGCTTCTTTTATCTAGTTTATTATCTGTCTGTTACAACGATTTACAGTGCCTCTTAAATGTAGTCAAGAAGTAAACCCATGTGGTTCTCCTCTTCTGCCTTAAAACTTTTAGCATAAAGTATAGAGGAGAAAGTCACGTACTGTGGATGTACTTACTTCATCCTTCTGTTCTTGTGGGAAAGGCACTGCTGTTGTGCTGCGTGGTGTGGTAATGGCCACACCTCTGCTGCTCATGCTGTGCAATCTCGGAGATAAAAGTAATTTTCCCGGGGTTTCTGCAGCCTGTCTAATGCTTGGAGTTTCAGTTTGCTAGAACTAACTGGTGGCTGTTCATGAATTTATTTTTTTTTTTTGCCCTAAGGGTTTAGCTAGATTTTTACCTAAGATTGCTACTATATGGAGAATAATATAATAACCTTTTACATATGCATTCTTAAACTACATCTTTTTGAAACTACCCAGTTAAAGTATTGTACATAATTTCTACTTATGCTGTAAATTGTATACGTGTGTGGAAAAAATAATCTTAATGCTTAGTAACAGGAGTGTTGTATTTTTCTTTCTATTTTAACTTCGGTTACTGGGAAAAATTGTAAACTAACAGTCTGGGCATTATCTAGTTTGATCCTTTGAACCAAATATTATGTTCTGGAGAGGTTACTTTTAATGTTACATACCTTGTGTATATTTTGTTATACAGTTTGTGTATTAATTAGATGTATTAATAATACACATATTATATATGGGGGAGATAACTTTTCAGCTGACCTGAAAAGACGGCAGTTTTGGTAGAAGATGATTTTAAATAGTTAATTAAAAAAGTTAATTTTATTACTACATAGGTAGATTAGAGGAGAACATTTTTTTTTTTTTGGCTACCAGTTCTCCATCAGACTACGTTTTGTATAATTGATTTTGCTGTTGCTTGTACGATATGTGAGGTAATGTAAGAAAATGGAAAAAAGCTTTACAGTTGCAGAATAAGATTGTAAAAATAAACATTGACATGCTCTTCTTACTCTGCTTTCCTGATCATCTAAGACAATTTTAAATTGGTTTCCTTAATATGTTAAAACTCAACGGCAGAAAGGAGGCAGTTCAGGAAAAGCGTGAAGATAAATTGAGCTTTGCTTTTAGTTGTTTGTTTTGTCTTTTTTTTTTAGTGTGTATTTTTTAAACTTACCCTTTATTTGTTTTAGTTCTGCCTCAAGAGGAATTATTCAATGGATATTTTTGTCGAGGTAGAAGTCCTCTGCCACAGTTAGAAACACCTCCCAAAAGAACAGTTGGTATGTGTAGTTATAAAATAAGGATATGTTAATTACAGAAAGTGCTTAGAATTGTAATTTAGATTGAATTCCATTACAAATATTATTATTGACTATTCTTTTTCCTGTTGTTATTCTGTGAAATCTAGTATTGCAGAAACTACAATTATAATGCTTATAAAAATGACATTCATCTTAATGGACCTTTCTCTTTTCTAATAAATAGTTAGTGTAGCTCTTTGGAATATGTAAAGTATGTTAAAATATGCTGTAATTTTAAAAATTATTTAAACTGCTAATGCTTTTTAGAAGATCTGTGTTCCATAATCAAATGTGGCTGTTTAGGTAGCTTTTTATTTCGACAAAACTTAGTCTGAAGTACCTTACTACTTTTCACAGAACTAGATTAGGTGCTTTAGAAATCTTGACCTTGTATCTAAATGAAAATAGTGTTATGCTTTTATTTTTTTATTGGTAAAATGCTATGAAATGGTTCACTGAGAAACACAGCCAGTATTATTTTAGCAAGTCTTTGCCTGTAGTAGCATTTCACAGGAGCGTGTCATATTTAACATACAATATGATGCTGAGAACTAGATTTTAAAATATCACTTTGGAGTTACTGTATGTAAATCACCAGGTTACTTTTTTTTTAGCAGTGTATCAGCTATCTTTAGAAATGCGCAATAGTTATTGCAAACTTTAAGTTAAAAGTAGCTTTAAAGCTATGTTAGTTAAAAAGTTATTTTGTGTCATAATTTAGTAACAACTATTATTATTTCTACTGCTTTAAAAGTAAAAGCGTGAGGTCATTTTTCTGTTTTTAGAGGTCATGCTAATAAATATTCTTTAGTAGCAGAACAGAATTATAATTTGATTGAAGGCATGATGTGGGGTTCGAGCACTCTTCCACTAATGCTGTGTTTTCTATTTGCTAAATCTTTCTTCAATGAACATATTTCATTTTGATTTAAGATGACCTTAATATTTTTTTGATATTGCTGAAAACTCCCATTAGAAGCACCTAGGTTTGTGCGAGTCTATTTAGTAAAGGTATTTCTATTTCAGATAGTGTGTAGTTCATAAGTTTTTTGACTAGCAATGGAAATATACAGTGTAATGCTTCTGTAAAAAATACTCCAAAATATCCGCTCTCTATTTTTTGCAGTGAAATGCTTGAAATTTTCCATATTTCCTTGGCTAACTCTGACTTCAACAGATAGACATGTTCTTTCATCGAATGAAAGGTACAGTAATAGAAACATAACAGTTTGCTTGTAGTTGTTATTTTTCTTGGGTAAGAGTGGTTCTAAATTTCTGTCCTTCTGCATCATTAGACTGTCCCTGTAAATAACGCAAGGAGTTAATTTTTGGTAAATATTCGTACAAGCTGCACTGAGGTTGGGCAGAGCAGATAAACAGTGGGTTGTAACAGCACACGTTTTCTGTTCATGTTGCTTTCCATTCTTGGTGTTCAATTCAGAGTACTTTTTTGTTGTTGTTCATGACACTTCAATCTGTCTTTTAAATTTCTCAAGTGGATCATAGATTTCATTTGGTTAATTTTAGAACAAGCTGGAATAAAATCATTGTTTACTTTACCCCCATGGCCACTTGTCAGAGAAATCCATACTTTCAGTAGTAGCTTAACTAGGTTTAGCCCAGTAAATTTAGATACAATGCCTTATCCAGGCGGTCTGTCATTCAGATCACCTTTCTGCAGTGATTTTTTTGTTTGTTTTTTTTTAACTTTCATTTAGAAAAACAGTGTTTGGAGTGACGCAAGGATAAGTTCTGTAGTTGGGAGTCCTTGTGAGTTGACACAGAACTGGGATAGATTTCTAGCATAGTCAGCAATGCAGTATCATGGACTGGGCTATTTAACAAGTCTACTCTGTAAGCTTTCTTGTAATAGGTTTTTGGTTTTTTTTCCTTTCCAAAGATCTCTGAAGCTGGAAAACCTCTTCAGTGTTTAATTTACTTTATACTGGAGTCTAGAAAAACAACACAGATCCTTAAAACTGGACATGTTTGGGGTTTTTTTACAGTGTTTTCAGAAACAGTGGTTTCTGAAAAAATAAAAATAGAAAAAAGCGAAGTGGCATACTCAGAAGGTTCTTATTTTTTACCAACATACATGTTAGAGAATAGCTAATGAATTTCTTCCTTTTATGTGATTTCCCATGTATGTAATTCAAGTGCTTTTAAATTATACACAAACCTTGGTAATGAAAAAAGCTTTCTTTTATTGGTAAGAGTTTACTTGCTGTATACCACTGAGATAAGCGTTAGCTTACAAGGAGTTGTCAGTCTTATCTGAATTATAAATTCAGAATCAATAAAGTTATTTCTCTTCTGGGACCTTAATTTTACATGTGGTTTGATAACAGCTGGAACTGAGTTGGTTCTTTATTGTATACAGAATTAGCATAGCTAAGGAATAATTCAAGTTTAAAAATGGTATGACAATAGAACTACAGCATTTTTTTTCTTTAGATTCTTCACGGCTGTGATTATAACTTTCTTGTAAAGACTTGTTCAAGCTAATGATTACTGGTTGGGGTTAATACATATTTACGTATGAACTGCATTTTTAGCTCTTTGAGGAGTAACAACCAAAGTTTAATTTGGAGTACATGCGAGCTTCTTCAGGATGTGATTATGCAAGATTTTTTTCTGAGATCTTCCTTCAAAGGCCGAAGATTGTACAGGCAAGAATTCACATGAAGTTAGAGGGTTTTATTGTGCTGTGGTATAAGTTGTACCAAGTAAGAATTGATGTAAATGATACATTTTTTTTTCTAAACAAAGTAGCTAAACAAAAGGTCCTTTATATAAACACTAGGTGCATAGAAAAGGGGACATTAGCTATATATTGTATTTGGAAAGTTATTTGGTTGTATAATATATATTGCTAATCAGTAGTGAAGTGTGAAGTAATATTTTGTTTCTTCTCGGTAAGATAAAATTGTGTCACTGTCATATGCACACCCTCTAATGGGCTCCCATAATGAAAGTAGTGACTTTACTGGAAATTTAATGAGGAACTCAGCTTTTTCCTTAGGACTGATGGTCTTCATTCAGTAAGAGAACAGTAGTTAAGCCTATTTATTCTTTGCTGTGATTTTTAAACACTTAGAAATATCTGTGAACTCTATTTAGTGCAAAGCTCTTGCTGGCATGGTTGTTCATGAAGGTGCATTAATGTTCAGTTACCAGTGTTGATGGTTTTGTATTTGTAGAGCCTCTTGTCTCTGCTAAACCTGGCTTTTGGAGGAGATGGAAGACATCGGTTAGCTTTGCAGGCTGTGTCATGCTTGCAACAGTTGTGCGTCTTCTTGAGAAGCAGACTTAACTTTCACAGAGATCCAAGTTTTTCTTCCACAGTGCAAGGTAGGTATTTTAAATATTTGAAATGCTGTGTGTTTTCACTACAGTTAAGATTGTCTAAAATTATTGGGGAAAAAAAAAAAGCCAACCCACAGTTTTATAGCAAAATCATCTTGTGAAACTGTTTTGCTAAATGATGGTATTCAGTACTAATCATGTTAGTGAATAATTTTTGATTACTTGCATTATTTTAAAATACTTATTAATTTTTACAATCTGTGATTTTCCATTCCTCAACTTTTCCCAGTATCCAACTCTTTGTATGTCAGCAGGAGAGGGATTTTTAACTAAAACTAAATGAAATCTGTGAAATAAGTTTCAGAAAAGTTTTCAAGCTATTACTGCTTAACAATTTAGTTACTAATTTCATGAACTATGTTAATTTTCTGGTTTTGTTCTGATGGCTGAAAAGAGTTTAATCAATGTTTTGGGTTTTACAGTCATGAGGGCTATTTCACAATGTTCTTAGTGCTTAAATTTTGTAGATTTGATAGTGTAAATTAGTTATAATGATCTGCCTGTTTCCATTTTGTCAGCTGAATTTAATCAACCTTGTTTCTGTAAATTGGTAGTCTGGTTCCCTTCATAAGATTGTCAATATATTTGCTGCCTTAATAAATTATATTGGCTGTTTCTTTGCTAATTCAGTTACAGCGTCAACAAATCCAATAGCCTTAGTCAGACATTACGTTTGTATTTTTAAAACTCAAGATTTATGATTCAACTGTAATTTTCAGTGGTTTTGCCTTGGAATTGAGTTTCCAAACTCTGCTAGTTGTCAGTGATACGTTGTCCTAGCTCTCCAATATTTGCTTGGTATTTTCCATACCCTACCTTAGTTACTTTTAGCATTACTTCACTATGTAATATCATTCAGAATAATGGATTCCACTAATGGAAAATGTATGATTTGTGTTACATAAAGGCACAACTTCCCAGAATTCATCTATATCTTACTGTCAAGAAGCAAGAGGTCCTCCTCCTTCTCAGAATCCATCACCTGGAAGTAGTAGCCCTCGGCCATCTGTGATTGGACGGACCGTTCAGCGTCCTAGGGGAGATGGTCAGGATTGGGATGCAGTGTCTTCCAGGTGAATAAAATAGGAAATAACTTAGGATTTAATTAAAAAATTATTAATATAGGATTATATGATCAGTCAGTGTGTGGGATGATGTGAGAGTTTTGTTAACCTGTGAAAATTCAAACCATGTTTATGAATTAAGCAGGCAGTTCTTTAAGTGGTGTTCAGAATACATAGGATCAATTTTACCTGCCACATTCTGTACCCAACCAACAATTTTAACAAAATCTCTTAGTATCAATTGTTATTGCTTGTGCATGTATTTGTAAGACACAGAAAAGCATTTATTCAGATTATTGCTGTAAAGTTAGGGATTTTTCTTTTTCTTCAGCAGATGACTCCGTAAGTTCTTTAAGTTGAATGACCGTTCCATATGTAACAGTGTACAGTATTGTCAAAAATGCGATGCTGTATCAAGATTTCCATTAAAGTCTTTAAACCTTGTTGTTAAATCCGACAACAAATTTCAATTGTATAAAGTCTAAAATTTGACTCCAGTGTGAAATTATGAATTGTCTGCACACCCTCAAAATGTTGAGGTTTTTGTTTGTGTGCTGTTTTGTTACTCAGCACAACAGACTTAAAGCTGCTGTTTGAGAACCAATGTCTTTTAGTATGTAAGAATTTAAAAGTTCTTGTGAATCCTTGCTCTGTGCTTGTTGATAGTTCTTTTGAGTCTCTGTAGTATATTGGCTTAGCTGATTGAGTAACTCCTAGGTATTCAAATAGACTGTGGTATTACTGATGAGAATAGCTCACATAATTAGTTGTAAATGCATCTTGAGAGTCATATTAAATGGTTATTTTTACTCATCTTAAGTCTTATTAAAGTTATTTTTGCTCATCTTAATATTAATTTTTTAATATGTAACTAATGCGGCACCGTGAACGAACTCCAGGCTTTATGTGTACTAGGACCTGACCATTTTCCAAAGTTGAAGAGTTAACAGTTTAATAGTGTCTGATGTGTATTGTCCGAGAGAGAGGGATGGCCTGGCTAGCAGTGTAATAAGGAAATCTATGGAAGAGTGAGCACCGGTTAAGGCGCTGATGAGACATCTACAAACCAGGGAGTGGTAATTTATTGAAAGTGTAAGACCATGTTATGGGCTGTTCATGACTGTACGCTTTTATCTTCTTGCATCCTGTGTGCTGCAGTAGAGCTACTCACTGCCCATGAACCGTGCTTCTTACAAAGATATAATTTAGCCCAGAGGCAGCCTAAAGAAAAATGTTATATTGAACAGAAAATATGATAAAGGGACATGACCATAGTGTTGTTCAGACATTGTTGATTTTGATATGAAAGAGCTGCTCTTAGAGAATCTTGTCTTTTTCAAGATAATTGTAATATAAATTACTTGTTTATTACCATTCCAGATGTAACTCTTCTTTTATCTTGTTCTTAAATCTTGAGACTCTTCAATCTATCTGTTTGTCTGTTTCAAATTCTGCCTGGAAACTTAACCTTTCCTCTTCTGAATTGTTTTTATGATTGATACCTCTCCTTCCTTACCCTCTGGTAAGTGCAATCAGAACCGCTATAATTGGTGAACTCTTCTGTTTTGCTTATAATCTTCTATCAACCTCTTAAATTCAGTTAGCTTTTAAAATCTTAATTACTACACCTTTTACATTTAGTGAGACAATATAATGTAACACAGTCATACCACAATTCAGTTTCGTCAGCATGTTTAATAATAAAAAAAGCAACCGAACAAAAAACAGCTATAAAAGTCATACAGGTTTTTAAAGCAATTCAGGATTGGTCAGTGTTGTTTAGCGTAAGAAAAAAACATCAAAAAACATTTGTTCTGAGTTGTGTTAATTACAATGCTGCCAGTGGAATTAGATTCTTTTTGAAAGCAGTTAGAAAATAATAAAATTATGAACTATAGAGAGAGCTCAGAATTTTAAATAATTATGTCTATAATAACTATATGTTTATTTTGTAATACATACTTGGTTGCAATTAAGGCTTTCTTGGGCAGGGGAATATTTTCTGTTTTACAGTGAACAAAGAAGTCCTACAGGCTTAAACATAGACTTAAACAATTTTCTTTCTAAGAATTCTTATGGCTAGCTGCACAGAATAGTTTTAATGTAGTAGGTATAGTTCAGGCTGAAATTTGATTTAATAGTGACCTTGCTTCAAGCAACTGATAGACTTTGTTCATCAGAAGTAATGTTTCAAATCAACTGATATTGATATCATATTCATTGCTTGTATATTTCTTTCGGTACACATTTCTAAGTGCATTTGAAGATGGCTGCCAAAACAGTATGCATTCACTTGTGATGCTACCAGTTCTGACATTTAAAAAACTAACCAAACAAAATCCCCCTCTTCCTGCATCACTGGTGGATAGCACAGAAAGTTTGGGATGGAAGGAAGGATATGCATTCAGGAAGGAGGACTTTAAAATACTTGATGCTATTTTTAACATCTATGCATATATGGGTTTTCTCTTTGCAAGAATGAACTATGTCTCTTTTTTTATTTATTTTGTTTTCTTTGTTTGTTGTTTTAAGTGGAAACAGTACTCAAGCAAATGCAAACTCCAGAATCTCTCTGCATTCCCCACTTGATGTAGGACATATTGGTCTACCAGACAATGAAAATGAGGACACTTTGGAATTACAGATGAAGCAGCTTAGCCTTCCTCAGTTCTGTGTTTCCATCTTGGAAAATGCAATACCTCTTCTAAGAACAGGTGAGAAAGTTTTGAATTGAATTAAGTGTTTCACTTATCTGCCCTTCCTGTCTTTAGTACAAACCTCAAAAGAAGTTGGTATTATGAGGTGAGTACTTCAAATAAATGAGGTAGAGGTGATTACCGATATACTGTAGCTAGTTAATAGTTCTTTTCTTGTGACTTTGTTCGGGTCATAAGGCTTGAATCTTCCAGAATTGCTGCAGAAATTTCAAGTGCTTTCCTGATGGTGGGAAGTAGTGGTAGGAAGAAGTGGGTGTGTGGTGGAAAAACAGTGTGGCTGGATAAAATGTCATTCAACAAGATGAAAAAATAATGACACTTAACAAAACGTGTTCTGATCTCTTCAGACATAGAGTTTTCTTCCTGTTCAAGAAATAATAAACAAAAATTCTGGGAAAAGGTTGATTTTTAGTCTTACGAATGCAGTATCAGATTTTAATTATGTTTTAAGAAACTGAAGTAATGGTAGTCTAATTGCAAGTAATGATTTTTGTTTTAACTTGTAAAGGTTTGAAACTGCAATGACTTTTTGAAGGACAGTCATTTTGCACTTAGGTTATCTAAAATTGTTTTACAACTAAATACTATGTCATTCAAAACAGATATTGGTAAATGTGGTAAGGTTTTCAAATATAGGAGCTAGAAATGTATATCTATCTATGACTAGGTTACTAAAAGTTGGTTTTTTAATATACCTCTCAACATTTCCTGAGCTTGGTAGAGGCTTTAACTTATAAAAATTCTATGAAATGGGTATGAAACTTCCATTTACTGTTGTTTTCATGATTGTATATGTTTATGACTTTCTGTCCTGTCACAAAATACTAATTTACTTGTGTATTTCATAGTAACATCAGCATTAATCTGTGTCCACAGGAAAATTACTCAATCTTTTTTTTTTTTGGTAATAAATCAAACTAAAACGAATAAAAATTTTGTTTTCCCCTTTCAGAATAGTGAGATTTAAATATTAATTTTTCACAAGTGCATTCATGATTTCTGGCATCTTCGCTTTTATTTATAATAGAAAATACGTTTTCTGCAGTTTTACATTTTTTTACATTTTCCATTTTTAGGCGCATGTTACTTCAAATCTGCAGAGTTAAAATACAGTGAGTTTTTCCATCTTTCAAGATTCTTTGCATCTTATCATAGAACTAAAATGGTTTCATTTTCAGATGAAGTTGATCTGTCTTTTTTACCCTCAGTTTTTTTACACTTTTTAAACTCTACTAGATGGCATTTCTTCTTTCTTCCACTGTGCTATAATGAGACATAGATTGTAAGCAAACTAGTATTTTTATCCTGTTCTTATTGATCTGAAATGCTGTGATGTGAAGGCACACTGGGATACTGTGAGACTGCAACACACAGTACCACACTGTTTCTTGTGTGGTTATATTTTCTGAATTGTTTTCTTTAGTAAAATCAGCAGGCACATTTACTAATGTTAATATCACCTTATATGATATAGTGTAGATTTTCTTCTAACTGTTTAAATTACTGGGTAAACGAAGATCAGTAAGCTTACTGTAAAATCCACTTGCTTGTATTTTACAATATAATGTGTGTTTCATTTAAGTTCAAATTCTGTTCCTTGTGGAGATGTTCATTGGAATTTTTCTTCCTTTGTGCTGACCTGCGTTGAGTGAAGTCATTTCAGAAATCAATAGTGGTGTGGGTTGTGGTTTTTTTAGTTTTGGTGGTTGGTTTTTATTGTGTTGTGTTTTTTTTTATTTGTGATCAGTTTTAAGCTACCATACTTGCCTGAAGTTCAGTGTTAATACTGCATGTCTGAAAGACAATTATTTAAATCTGAACAGCAAAAGATTTGTTTTACAGTCGTTGATTATATCTGTCTTACTGTGCATTTAGTAGTAATGAAGACTTAGCACATACTAATTGTCGCAGGTGTTGGGAAATGAGTATTTTGCTGATATATTCATGTAAGAGTATGGTAGAATGAACTTGCATGTCTGTAGATCATGACAACTACAGCAAAGTGCTGTTGCGGATGTTATGTTTAGTTACTACCTTAAAACTATTTCTGAAACCACAACTCAAATTAAAACCACCATTATTTAATACTTGCATCATAATGGAGAAATTTATTAAGTCACCTTTCAAATGTGTTAAACATAGAAATTTGATTAAGAATTTGCAAAATAATTGTGAAGAGAGAAAAAGTGCTTTTTGGAGTTTTCAGGCATAGACTCTTCAAATTGGCAATGTTTTGCTTAAAATAAATAGAGAACAGCACTTCTGTGAGATAAGAAAAAGCAATCTTTCAAGAAGGCCCTGTGCCATTCTCTGCCATATGCTCGCTCGGAGCAGATCACTTAGGCTGCAAATTGCATGAGCTGTGGTCATTGTCACTATATAAGTAGTCACACATGTACACAAACTTTTTTTTTTCCTCAAGTATGTCAACAAGGCTTCTACAGTGTGTAAAATCTACAAAAGATAGGAAAACTGACAAAGAAATTAATGTTCAATCATAACAAGCAATAGAGCTTGCTTTTTTTTTAAACAGATTTTGAAGGATGCAAAATTTTTGTGGTAGTTAAAAACTAAATTGGAAATTCAATGGTGGTGTGTGAAATCCATCCATGGTTCTAAATAGAAACATACCATCAACAAGTAACAGAGCCAACAGTTGCACTAAACTGAGTATTTGGGGGAAACTGTCACTCTATGGTTCCCTAGGATGCCAGGCAGTTTTGGCATCCTCTGTTGTATGAGGTCGAAAATGTTTGGTCCGGCTCCAGATATTCTACCTTGTTCTTCATGAAACCTTCTAGCCTTTGACTGCTTCTCCTGTAATGTCTGATTACCTGGGGACGTTAGGGGTAGGTTTATATTAGCAGTAAATGTAGGCTGTAAATGTTTAAGCTTGGGCCAGGTTTCTTTGCGGTCCTGTGTTCAAGCATAGAACTGTACAATGTATAAAAGTCACTAATAGACAGACAAGATTAGCCTTGTTATTAAGAGATACTGAATCAGAAGGAGCAATTAAAGTGAGTAAATATTAGCCTAAAAACAAGGGGAGGAAATTGTTATGGAGAAACGTACAAGTGGATAAAGTGAGAATTTGTGTCCTTGCCTTTCCAAAAGAAGATCTCAAACAAAATAATCCAGGAAGAAATTTTTTTATACCAAAAATGCAGATTGACAGAGTAGGTAATATATATGGAAGATCTGTAACCTAAATGTCTGGGTGGGGAAAATAAGTGGCTTTACTGGACTTCTTTGAAGTTCAGAATAATTGGATTTACAGCTGTAATAAAGTTTATGTAGTACTATAGGATTTCAGGAAATGCGATCTCTTTTCAAGTATATGATTGCTTTAATCTCTTCTGTTGTCATTTTGGCTAGTTGTTGTCTTCCATGATTCAGAGCTATTGGTGGTTGAGGGCAGTTAGCATTAGTTTAGTAGGAGTGTATAAGAAAATTAAAATATAAGAATTTAAGATTTAGAGTAATCCCTTGTTCATAATGATGTTTTCTGAATATCATCATAAAATATTTTGTCTGTATTTGAATTTATCCTCTCATTTGTATTCCTAGGCAGTAGGAGAGTGACGATGGATGTTCTTGAATTGCTTGTTGAAGACATGTTCCTTATTGGTGATGCTATTTCTGAAAATATTTGGGAAGATGATAGCCTTTTTGCATTGGAATTGGTAAGAATCTTTAGGCTTTGATCAGCCGTATTTAACAGTTTGCTTTTATAAGCCTTTGACATTTTCTGCAGTGATTCATACACATATCTAATCTTCTGCTGAGCTACCCTTTTGAAAATCTTAAATACTTTATTACTAGTACTATCAGTGGCACTTTTTTTTTTAAAATGTAAGTTTTTTGGGGTTTTTTTGGGTTTTTTTGGTTTTTGTTTTTTTTTTTTACCAAATGATGCTTGGAGTTTCACCTCAAGAAAACAAGTAAAGAATTTTGTCTTGTAGTGAAAGGCTGTTAATAAGCGATTGAGAGAAACATTTTTTTTTGGGGATCTGAGGGAAAAGTACTGACTACAAACGTTGGAGACTAGTTTGGTGTAAATGATAACTTTCACTTTCTTTACTTCTTATAAACCATCTGTTTAAAATTAGGGAGGTAACTGTTTAGATTACCTGGAATTGCAAGATACGTGGTATCCATTTCCTACACAGGACCTATAGATCCCTGCACAGATTCCAGCTATCCTTAACTGTTGCTTGGCTGGGAAAGAAAGGAGAAGGCTTTTTGGCCCACAAGAGATTCTTGACTAAAACTTGACTAAAAACTTAGTTAAGTACAGTCTTAAATGCACATAACTTAAGTTAGAATTCATGAAAATACCACTGAATATGAAACAAAGGTATTGCAATGATTATTAATTAAAATATTACTGTAGGCTTCCTTATTCTCTATTTTACAAATAATACGTGTATTATTTATAGGACCTAGCAGTAAATGAGAACTTTTTTCTTTGAATTTAATGTACTGATCTGTCAAAATCTATAATAAATGATCAACATCAAGTCAGTACTGAAGATTCCTTGAAGAACATTGAATCTAAAGAGCTTAATGTAATCTTTTGTCTAGTTGTTGTATGACCTGAATCAGTATATTCCATTGCATATAAATCAGTCAAGGTACAGTAGAAACTGTGAGCATCATCACGCGTATCTCATACTGATTGTTGTTAGTAGGGTAATGTTTGTTTCTGGGCTGCTAACAAGCAAAACTCTGCAAATAAGCTGGGTAATTGTATACAATTATATTGGGTTTTAAAAAAAGAAAAAAACCAAAGTCTTTGCTGATATAGCTTTATTCCATTGGTAGAACTTTGAGATTTAGATCTGAAAAGTATTTTATTAATAAAATTCACCTCCCATTGAAAGTTATGAATCTGCATCAGTTTGTGATGCAGAGCTGCACTGTGCAGTGCAATTCAATAAAGCTAATTTTGATAAAGCAATTGCAAGGCAGGATATAAAAACCAGCTCTTCATCTTTCTTAGTGTCTGAGTAAATAAAAATAACTGAATGGACAATTTCAGGAAACAACTGTTAAACTTACCCTTATATTATTTGGTAGCGTACCAAATAATTTTTTTTTTCAGAAGTAGAGTGTGTTTTTAGGGTTGTTAGGCTTCAGTACTTGGAAAACACGCTTCCTCTTTCTGTTTTGTATTAGCTCCAAGGGAAGGAGGTTGTGTGTCTCCTTTCTAGGAAACTTGAAAGCATTTCTTGCATATCTTTATTTCTTTGTGTTTCTTTGTTTATCCAAATTTAAAACTCTGCACGGGAATATCTCTGTGAAAAATAGATATTTTGGAAATCCCATTCAAAAATATTTAAGTTGGTGTGTGTATTACCCATGGTTTTTATGCTTCCTTCCTCCCAAGTAAAGGTTTCACTGTTTTCCAGTTTTGTCATGTGTACTTGAGTGAAGTTTGATTCTGTCACGTCAAAAGGTTAGATTACCATAGCCCCTCAGCTTTTTTTTGGATCACTGGCTTTGAGACAATCATCCCTGGCTGAGAGACAAATAAACTTTTTGAATCTACTGTTGGTTTGAGACTCCATGATCTTTAAGCAGAGGCTCTTCCCGCTCCTGCAAACTGTAGCAGAGCAGAGAGAAATTTACTTTTTTGAACTCTTGAACATGCAAATGAGTCCTTTTCATCTTGCTGTATAAGAATGCGTGTTGATAATTACTTTAAAAGACTGATTTGATTTAATCAATTGCTTCTTGTCATTTTCTTCAACTATGTTGAGTCAGATAAATAGTGCTTAATTGCTTGACAGTGATTATCAATTTCTGGAATTAATAAGCTAAATCTCACATGTGCTATTGCCTTCTTAATCATTATTTGCCATTCCAAACTGGCAAGTGACATGAATTCTACTGTTCTAGTGTCCTTAAGTACAGACCAGACTTTTTTAGGTGACGAAAATTCTGTAAACTAATTTTGTTTTCTCCGGTGTCAGTGAGCTGGATTTATCCAAATGATAGTGATTCTTGAATAGGATTTTATGTAATCTGAGAAATGTGCTGCTCTTTCGTTTGAGAATGAATAGGCATAAAAAACATTTGATGTTCTCAAAGTTTGGATTGTGGGTCGGTTTTTGAGTGGGTTTTTATTTTTATTTTTTTCCCCTAATTTTAAAGGAAAGCTTTATTAGCAGATCCAAACCAGCTCCTAATATTTCCATATTAAAAGTGAACTTCAAAATAGTTAGAATTCCAGAAGTTCACAAGTGTACTTAGCAGGAATTAAGGGGGCAGGAGGCAGGGAAAGGGAGCGGAGGGGGGAGAGTAACCAGTAATGGGTAATTAGTGGCCAAAGTATTCAGAACTGCGAGTGAAGGTAGAGTGAGGTCTAGAACTAATGCACGGTTCTGGTCAGATGGCAAACAGAATGCTGTGTATTTTGTACCACTTCTGCATTTTTAAATTAGTTGGTATAATTGTGTTAATGGTGCTATGAGTGCTGTATAAACACTGTAAAGATACAGTAATGTTTCAATTATTTCTAATGATTGTATTTCTGATTTTATTTTCAGAAAGACAAATTGCTTCTGGTCTTGGGTTTGCTTGGAGAAACTATATTATATCACAAAACCAATATAAGTGCAGAGCAGCCCGAGGTGATGTTAGTGCATCACAGAATGGCATTTATTAGCATTTCACTCTTCACTGTTAGATTACTGCAAATACTTCTCCCTGTAGAAAAGGTATGCCATCACTAATTTTAAGTGATTGTCTTTTGGGTTTGCGTTTTAAGAGGGCAAAAAGTGATACCTTCCCCAGTGATTAATACTGGGAAAATAGCCACTGGACAGAGAAATTAATCTGATTTACATTGGCTGATGAATGACAGAAGGCAACTCTGTCTGTTCTTCAGTTATCAGCGCATTCTGCAGATTTCAAGTCTTCAAAAAACATTTTTAATACAGTTTCTTAATGAGTTTTGAAATTCAATATTCCTTTTTCCCTCTCTAGTGTTTTTTCTGGTATGATGCATGGTTTGCAAAGCTATGCTGCCCCCTGCTCCTTTATAGTATGCGTGCAAGTAAGACTAAGTAAGACTAGAACTACATAATATTTAACATCGTCACTCTTAATCGGATGGAACGTAATAATCAACTATGTTTCATACATTGTAGTGATTTTAATTATTCTTTGCTTCCAATGCTCTTTAAAATAAGTTCTGTTGTAGCTCTTGAGCTGTTCTTTTTTGGTTTGGTTTGGTTTTTGTTGTTGTTTTTCTATTTCAGATGGGGGTGGTTATGTTTGGAAGTTTCTGTGGGATGGAAAGTGTTAGAAGTTGTTTAAACCTGTATGGGTTTACATATTTTTTGGATCAGTTTTTATTGCAGTGTAGCTCTTTTTTTACACATTCTTCAATCTGAGCAGCAGATTGATATTCAGTCACAGGCTTTTTGTCAAAAATATTAAGTCTTTTACTGTTAATATAAATAGTTTCTTGTACCTGCAAATAAGTGTAGACATACTAATCTAATGACTTTTTATAATTTTTGTCTTTATGTTCTTATGTATGTAATACAAAATGTCAATTCCGTGTATGACAGGAGTTGGAAAAAAAGTTACTGTATTTGAGGTCAGAATTTCAGTTGAAGGAATACTGAACTCTTGCAGTAAAAAAAGGCAAAACAACAACAGAAATCCCAATTCTTAGTATGTGATATTACTGTGTGGAATGGTAGACAGCTTTTTATTAAATCCAGGAAGAGTCGTGGTCTGTGTATTCTCTGCCATCTCGTGGTTAGACAGTAAATTGAGGCTGGCCAGTGGTGTGTGTGGTTGGTAGTGCTGTGGCTGGATCATACATAGCTTTCGTGACATGGGGACTGCCATCTAATGAACTCTCACTTTTTAATTTAAAAAAAAAATTCTTCATATAGAACTAATTTGATATGTGTTTCTTTCTCTAATTTTTAAGTAGCAGTAATAGTGATTGTACTTGTTGAAAGACTGCAAATGCTGTTGGTGTTACTGTGTTTTCAGACTGTTATTGACAGTTGTTTTCTTTTTGAAAGGCGAGTAAAGTTTTACAAAAGAGTTTGCTGAATGCTTTATTTCTTCTCTCTCTGGATGTGTCCTTCTCCTTGGAATACCCAAGCATTCATGAATCCATTGCAGCCTATCTGGAGCAGATGAGTACTGAGAACTACAGTATTTATAAACAAGCTTCAGAAGCTGTGTATTCGATCGAATGCACTTGTACCTTTATGGTTGAAGTTCATAAGAAGGTGTGGAATTTTTTTATATAAAATATTTCCTGTAGGCAAATTTCTTTCCTCCACTTCCCTTTCTCAGTGGTAAAAACTATGCTAAACTATAGCCAAAGAAAATCCATACTTGGGAGTATTCCATACTACGCAAGATGTACTTAATTTATATTTTTCTCTAAACACTTGGAGATTGGAAGTGGGCACAAGATGTTTTATTGGCAAAGAAGTAAGAAAGAAGCAAATACTTTATTCAAATATATAGTGTATGTGTGTATATATGTTGTCCACTATTTAAATAGTTCAGAAAATATTAATTCCCAGCTACTTGGCAGTTGTAGCTCTAATAAACATCTACTTCTAGACTGTGTGAGATTTGTGTGTTTCACTTTGTTATGAAGACAACTAATATATTTTACTTTATCAGTTAGGAGATTCCAGCACAGCACTGAAGTATTCTTCTCCATTATCCAAATGGAGAAGTAATTGTGCAAAATACTTGTTCTGTTGGTACTAAAATAAGTGAATAAAATACAGCAATATAAATGTAGTGCTAACTTAAATCTGTGTTAATCTATCCTTCATATAGGCAGGTTCTGAACTTAATAGAAGCAATACTTATAAAATACTGTTTACAATGAAGTTAACTCCATCAAATTTAAATGGCTCATGTTTAATGTATTTGGTAACCAAAAGGATGAAGTCATATGTACTTAAATTTTAAAAAAGCCAAACTTACTCTTTAATATTAATAGTGAATTGTTAAAAGTTTAATAGTTAAATCTTTCATTATACTCTTCTCACATAAAATGCATATTGATTTAAAAAATAATAATTTGATTAAAAGTATAAAGTATTCAAGGATGAGTCTATTCTTGAGCATTTTAGAAAGTGTTTTGAATAAAGTTATCGTGTTCTTACTGTGGAATGTTAGACGTACATTATTCCCATTGAGTTTAATAGAAGTTGATTTGGATTCAGCAGCTGTAGGGTTTTCAGCTCCCAGGAGTAGATTTTAAAATTTACTTGTATGAAATCTATTGGATTTGTTAATCAAGTTAATTATAAACCTGTCTGAAAGGCTGAACCAAACCCTGCTTACTAGATGTATTAAGTGATGATAAATTCTGCAAGATTACACAATAATATTGTATACTTTTAATTCTGATAGTTTCTTTCTCTTAATTTTACTTCTCAGGGTGACAAGAGTCTTTCTGAATTAGTAGAATTGGCAGATCAGGCCTTGAGTAGTCTACCTTACCATCAACACTTCCCCTTGATTCAGGAATCCATTCACATATGCTCAAATATGTGAGTATGTTGTTGACAAAATGTAATCTTTTTTTATGGATAAAGTTTCTCAAGTAGAAGCTCAACTTGTTTATTCCCTGTATTTGAGCAATTGTTTTCTTATAGACGTTGAAAGGTCTTTTCTAAATATTTTCTAAATAATTTGTGTCGTTCTGTACTGGATTTATTGCAAATTGAATTTCAGGTGCTAAAAAAAAATGTTCTATTCTTTTCTATGTATAAGCTTCTATGAATTTTGTATATAAAGTTACTATGTGATTTACAAAGAAACAGTCTTAAAACACTTTGACCTGTCTTTCAAATGTCTTTTTAATTCCTTTGTTCCAAGTGTATTTATTTGTGTAACTTTTATTTTACTTTCAGAAATCCTAAAGGACTTATTTTGTTGTAGATGCTGTATATTGCAATATGGCATCTCATTTATTAAACAGCATGTTTTTATTGCTTTTTAGATTTTCCATGTCTCTAGTTAGAGAATTTAAGTTACCCTGTGGTGCCTGGAAAAGTTCTGTATTGAAGACTTAATTAAAAATACGAAATCTTAATTCTATACTGATTCAGAATTTGACTTTAGGGATTTTTTCAAAGGAAACTGCATTTAAGAACTCTCTAATAAGTGTTTGTAAATTATGAAATGTCAGAACACTGAAATGTGTTCTGATACTTTTAGAATTAATTATTGTTTGACTACTGTTTCAGGCAACAGGAAGTTCACTTCAGTTTTTTAACTAACATCAGTTCACTTTGCTTCAGTGAGATGGACTTTTACCTCTACAAGGAAAAAATTCTGAAAGCATAGCGGTTTTTTATAATCGTATAACATGATCTAAGGAGTCTATTGAAGTTCAATAGAATTTTATGTTTTCAGATGAACATAAATGTTTGTCAAGCTCCTAATTTTGATGAGAGAGATTGGAAAAACTATGGTCTCTGATTACCTACATGTATAAGAAAAATACATTTATAAACTCTTGATTTTATTGTTCAACATTTTTTTTTTCAACATAGATTGATACTATGATTTTGTCAAATGTATTGTGATCTCTGAACTTTTGTCTGTCAAGTCATTTTTCACGATGTATACCTTTTCAGGCAGTATTTTTCAGAGATTATCCTGAAATTTAACAGGAAAATTTTTGTAGACATTTTTGAGTACTGCAAAATAAATAATAGTTAAATTAATTATTTTTCATTTTTAGTTGGAAGTCTACTGAGGTTAACTCATTGCTCCAGGCTGAGGGTCAGAAGGTGCTTCTCCATCTGTTGTCTCATCCTTTGCTGAAAATAAAAGCTGAAGCCTATCATTGCTGTTTGGAAGTGGTTAAGGTTAGAACTAATGCTTACTTAACGCTCTTGGTGTTGCACTAAATAATGCGTGTTATATGATTTCCTCATTAAAAGCATTTTTAATGCAAATTCTGTTTACCGTGTTATATGCTGTGAAATCTGTATAGGCCTGGACTTGCAGTTTACTGTTACATTTTTGGTACTAAGTCTACTTGGTTAGGTTATACTTCAGAATGACAGGATCACTAAGGGGGAAAAACAGTGATGGACAGTTTTATTTTTAAAAAGGATTCTTAATGCTGGTCACTTTGTTTTTTTACTGCTGTTATACAGAAATATTTCTGTTTAATTTGGCTTTGGAAAGGAATTCAAGTATTCAATTTTGCTTGTCTGCTGAAATTAGGTTCATAGAATCAGAGACTCATTTGGGTTGGGATCTTTAAAGATCATCTAGTCCAACCCCCCATTTCACTTGACCAGATTGCTCAGAGCCTTGTCCAGCCTGGCGTTGAATGTTTCCAAGGACGGGGCATCTATCATCTCTCTGGGCAACCTGTGCCACTGCCTCACCACCCTCACCGTGAAGACTTTCTTCCTAATATCTCATCTAAATCTTCCCTCTTCCAGTTTAAAGCCATTGCCCCTTGTTCTGTTGCCCTTGTTAAAAGTCCCTCCCCAGCTTTCTTGTTGGCCCCTTTAGGTACAGGAAGGCTGCTCTAAGGTCTCCCCGGAGCCTTCTCATCTCCAGGCTGGACAATCCCCAACTCTCTCAGCCTGTCCTCACAGCAGAGGTGTTCCAGCCCTCGGATCATCTCCGTGGCCTCCTCTGGACTCGCTCCAACAGGTCCATGTCCTCCTTGTGCTGAGGACCCCAGAGCTGAAGGCAGTACTGCGGGGGGGTTCTCACCAGAGCAGAGCAGAGGGGCAGAATCCCCTCCCTCGACCTGCTGGTCATGCTGCTTGGGATGCAGCCCAGGGTACAGTTGGCTTTCTGAGCTGCCAGCGCACATTACCGGGTCATGTTGAACTTCTTGTCAACCAGCACCCCTAAGTCCTTCTCAGGGCTGCTCTCAATCCATTCTCCCCCCAGAGAGAATGTTGTTATGTTTTATTTTGGTTTATATGGAAGTTTTGTCCATGCTATAGTTTTTTATTAAGATAGCCCAAGGGATAAAGACTGTGAACTTCCTAGAAGTATAGCTGTACTCTATATAAAGAATGACCATGTCATATTCATCAAATCAGTAATATTGGCTCACAAATAAAAATTACTTCTCTATTTTGATGTATTTTGTCATAATTCTTATTTTCTATAATGGACATCAGCTAAACTTAGTGTACTTATAGCCCAATTCACTAACGTACAAAGATGCTGGAGCTAGTCTTTCACTAAAAAAACCTTATCTCCACTGAATGACACTTGTATGTTTTTGTGAGATTTTTACCTGCCTGTTTTAGGTTTTGCTTATTTTAATGTAATACTGAACAACATACAAAGTTTATTTAATTTATTGTAACTATTATTTAAAATAAAATTATTTTCTATTTCTTAGTCCTGTGTAACAACAGGAATTTACAGTCAGTGATCTGTAGAGGTGGTGTTTCTTCCAGGGCTGTAGTCTTCCAAACTGCGTGGAGAAAGCCTTTCACTGGATGACAACTGCAGGCAGTCTATAAAACAAGATGTAGTAGCGGAGACTGTTTTGAATTTTAAAACTAACCAACTTTTTATTTTTACTGAAGGACTGTTTAGGTATTCATAATATTGCTAAGCCTGTGTCTTCAGTCTGCCACGGAGTACATTTTCTTCTTCATCCAAAAGTTCTATATGAAATCTGTACGTTCGGCCTTCAGGAAGATAAGAGTGAGGTACTGTCTTTAGGAACTATATTTATAAGTTGATGTGCGTGCAAAGTAGGTGTTGATATTCTCCATGGTAGCGTGAGGCTTACCTGAGGTTTTGACTACATACTGTTTCTTGTATATAGAAAAGCTATGCAAACAGTGAAGTTGTAGTAAATGGAAAGAATTTTTTTTATGGTGAATTCAGGGACAAGATAATGTTATAGGCATAGGATGCTATTAAATGTAATAAAGGCCAATGAAAAATGAAACAAGCTATGTTTTTTAATCTTTTCCTGTAATATATTCAGCCCTAATAAAATGTGCATGTGATGAAACAGGATGTGTGATGCTTTACATTTATGGAAAACATGAAGTCTTGAGTCTTTGTAAAGGTGGGATGACCTCTGAAATGTGTGCACGAATTGAGGAGCAAAAAGACATTTTAAATCTGCAATGTCTTTGCTATAAAAATATATTTCATCACTACAAACACATCTGTGTTTAATTACCTGAGCATTATAGAAGTGTTTTATACTGTTATAGAATAGGACTAAATTTCCGTTGGGTTCATTTATATGCATGAATGCTTAACATATGTCCGTTATTTCCTAGCTTAAGTAATAAGCTAAGAAGAGAGTTCTGAGAGGGGGGAAAAATTAGTTATTTGTAACTGCTTTATAGCTGATCTATAAGGTCCTACAGTCAGAGAGGAAAAAACATTGACTGACAAAATTTTTTTTTTCTTCAGCTTGTCTCCTGAAAGGAGGGTGTTTTTTTAACACAGTACTGTGCACAATTCCATTTAGAAGTGATCTTTTAGATGTTAGCATTTCCAAAGCAGAAGTAAAATATCTTTGATAATGTGCTATGTATTTGCATGTAATTTATGTTTTCCAAGAAAAGCATTTTTGTTGGATGCTTTATTAAAAAGGCTGCCAGTTTTCTTTTTTAGTGATTGGTCAAGTATAACAAATAGAGTTCAACTGGTATTGAATTTAAAAAGACCATTGAGACAGAGAATGCCTGTTTACAAAACTATCTCATTTTGTTCTCTTTATCTTATAATGCTTTCTATATATTTTGTTACAAGAATAGTAAATGAAGATCATGTCCAAGCATTTTTTTTTTTTTTTACTTCTTGGTGTATATCTGCTATTAAGTTTTCATAAAGCATCAGTTTGCTCTTTCAGGCGTGTGACAATGAGAAGAAATTGAGAAGAACCTTGTATTCCAAGGTTGGACTTAAGATTTGCCATGTGACTTTACAAATCCAGTCGCTTAAAGATAGGCTAGAGTGATATTATTAAAGGCTGTTCTTGTTGCCTGGAGCGAGAGGATTTTTAGCTCTGGCATAAAATGCAGGTTTTTAGCTGCTAAAGGTAGGTGTTTTTACACAATGTAAGGAAGAGTGAATTCTGACAAGCTGAGTTTTTTCCCCTCTGTTTCCATTGTAGTAATAATAGTAGCTTGTAAATACTTTAATATTGTATGTAGTATACTGTATACAGGGTATGTTAATACAGTATAAGTGCTGTATCATATACCTTTTTTCCTTTTTGATAAAGAGCTTCAGATGAATTCACATACAATTTGAAGTACTTGGTAACCTTTGTAGTTTGACTGTTTGCCTCAAACTGAAATGGCCAAGGTACAGGCTTTAAGTCTGTTTTCTTCCTTTATGTTCAGGAGCATATCAAAGACTGGGAATGAAATGCCCCAGAAATGTAGGGTTAGGAAAGAAAAAAATGGAATTTGTTATACCTACAGGATAGAGGGACCAGTAGGTATATAAATTGAAGTAATGATTTTATTTTTTATTATTTCAGAAAAGACAAACCAGAGTTCTAAGGGGAAAATAATTGGGTGCTATTTAGGCAAAACTAATTGTGTGTTTTCTCTAAGTTGCTAGAAAAGCCTCTCAATGTTTAGTGTGACTGACTTTTAAAGTAGCATTCTGCAGTGACAATATTTTGTCTGTAGATCCTTTCTCTTTGAAATACTTTTGTATAACATTTCCAATTACAGCATTGACAAACTGACCTAGACGTATCTGTGGTTGCATTAGTTTCTTTTTTTTTTGTTGTTGAGCAGGTGAACTCTACAGCCAAGGCTATTCTGATGCATCTGTTGCAGGGACGATTAGTAATGGCAGTATTGACTTGGAACAAGTTTATGGAAGCCCTCTATCCCGTCATTCCTGTTTTACAGGTACTTCCAAGTGCTTTAATCTGAATTTGATGTATGAAGTCATGTAAACAGCAACACTATCATATTAAACAACAAACAGAATATTCATCTAATTAGCAGATGGAAAATAGATTAACAGAAAAATACCTGTGTCAGATGTCAAATGCAGAAATGTTTTATAAGGGTCCTATTACTTGTAGACAAATTTTAACCTGATATTACTAGAATGTAGAACTTTGAAATGTTGTAGTAGAAATCAGCAACTACTGACTGGGACTTAAGTGGTTTGAAGATATGAGTGGATAATCCAAGTATAGATTAAAACATTTCATGCTTTTTACAATTAGTTAATAATTATTAGAGTGTCCCCATATCTTAAATTGTAACTCCTCTGTGATGATGATACAGTTTTCTCATCAAGCATGTGCTCAATAAATAGCAATAGGTGTAAGCTGTATTTTCTGTATATTTTGATACTTGTTTTTTGGTTTCTTTGTTTCCAATATTATAGAAGTATCAATAGTCAGTGTTACCCTTAGACTTTAGTCTTCATATCTGTAACAATGTGCAAATTACTCTTGGCTTGATCTAATGGGAACTTTTGTCTTTCTCAGTCTGATTTTTCAACCTGATGGCTCCATCCAAATTCTTTACTGTGTTTCTTCTCTAGTGCTAGAAACTTCCCTTCTATGATCTGCCTATAGTCTTCCAGATTAGATATTTTGCTGCACCTATCTGATGTCTGTTTTTCCTGATGTCTGTTTTTTTGCCTTATTTCTGTCTTTTATTTAACTTAGCTAGTACATCCAAGTATACTTTTTGTCTTCGTTTTCTCCAAAAGTATCACTCTTGATAATTTTAGCTACTGCTATATATTTATTCATTGCCTGCACCTTAGTATTACCATAAGTTGAAAAAGCTGCTTACATAATTTAAGCCCTTACATAAATTGCAGAAAAATCAAGGCAAAAATGGGGAGAAATTACCAGTAAGATGGGCCATGAAATAGAAGGCTCAGAAAAATATGCAGAGGAAATACACTGAGAACTTGAAAGTGGTGGGACAGAGGTTACTTCAGAGCTTTCTCACCTAGTAATGTCAGCTTTTCTGTGTTACCCTCATACATATGTGCCATTGATATTCAAGATTAAATAGGTGAGAGCTTAATACAAACTGTAGGATAAACATGTGAGAAAGAACTTACCCCGGTTCTTATTTTTGTGAGTAGAATTTTTGTCTATTCTGTAGCCTGTAGTGGCTACGTACAGTAGATACTTGAGCAGAGCATACCACAGGCCTATATTTACCTGATGCATATAAAATGCGTTGTATTTTACTCTAGTGTTTAAATGTGTGCAGTATCATTACTTGATGTAACTGATTCTGATTTGTCTTGTTTGTGTGTGAAAATGTTTTGATGAAATACCTGAAAATAGGTAGGATTTAATGTTTTGAAGTAATTATCTTGTAGAGACTGAATTTTATTCATTGACATGGAAACTGACCTTACAGAGCAGCATCATGTTAACAGATTGAAGTGTAAAGCTTCATGTCAAAGTACCTCTGGGCCTTGTAAAAATCTTTATTTTGATTTGTGTACAGCATCATTTACTAATTTTTAAAATTGTTTTTAGAGAGGAATATTAATCTTCAGAAATTGAATGTTTTCTTGAAAGTTACTGCTTTTTTTTGGGTGTTGCTCCTTCCCCACCCTCCCTTAACCCCTAAAAGGGGTATTACCTTGTCTAATTTGCTAAGTTAGTAGGCAGATTTTTTTTTTTTTAATTTTGGAAATTGTTGTTGTTTGTTTGTTTTAGGGTTATGCTGACACAAAAGATACGCTAGGTAACTGTATCCTCACTTTGAGTGAAACAACCTCTGACAAAGGAGAGGGTATTCTCCCTAGAACTACTAGACTACGGGCTGCTCTGCGTCTTCTTTTCTCAAAAAAACAGTTGTAAGTAACACCCTGTAGCATTTCAGCATGTCTTCTAATGTTAATGACAAAAATGTATTCTCTAAAAATACATTGATTATTATGCAGTGGGTTGATTTGAAAGGTAGGTTAATCAATATTGAGTTGAATAAGTGCTTCCCCCTGTAATAGTTTTATAAACTAATTAATTTTTAACTATACAGCTAAAGTTTTCCAGTATGAGGACTTTATATATTTATTTTAATTGTTTACTCCTTTAGGGTTCGTTCTGTAGCACTTAAACATTTAACATTCCATCTTTTGAATGAAGAAGGGGCAAACCTGAAACGCCCGCATCTGCATGGTAGCGTGCTTTCTACCATTTCAAACTTATTTATTGTAGAAAGAGCTATTGAGCTGAAATTGGATGATAAAACGGAGTCAATAATTAAGGTGAGTAAACTCTGTCTAAATATTGTCATTGATCAGCTCTCCTACCTGCTCGGTTGCTGAACTTATCACTTTCTGAAGGTTGCAATATTTCATACGAACTGGTTTGCTTCATAAAAAGAAATCTGTTGATATGTTCTTTCTGCGTGAACTTAAACAGTAGTTTTTATGCTACTGTATGCAACAATAATAAAAGAATTCCTTACTTTTTTTTTTCCTCTCTGCAGCTAAGTTAACAGCAAGATTTAACTTGAATACAGAAGGCACAGGCCTGCTCTTTACAACAGTTCAATGTGCATGGATAGTCTGATTTTTTTTTTTCCTCACCTAGAGCTCTTTTCCCCACAAAATCAATTTTTACTGAAACAGGCACAAGTATTTTTTAATATAAAATATTTTAAAACAGATTACTAATTTATCTCTGTTTTCTTAATTTTGCTGCTTTTGCAAAGTGAAAAAAAAAAAATCACAGATTTTTGACCTATGGGAAAACTGATATCTGTTTTCTGTTTTTTTTTTTTTTTTACCATCTCCCATCCATTCTACTTCATTCTTTACCTTCAGTGTTTTCAGATTAATAACAAAGTTAAACACAAACAAATGCTAAGATGCTTTTCCTCTGAAAAAAGTTATTCTGACCGCTCATTATGCACTTGATTTATACTCTTCCCCTACATCCTTCAAAATATTAGGACCTCAAATTTGTATGAATATGTAGGATTATTTAAATTTCTCTAACCCTATTGCCATTAAAAAGTCAGTCCTCTTCACAGATTTAGAAGCATATTCTAGCATTTTTGTGTAATGTTGAGCTTTCTGTAGTCCTACATAAATTAAGCATTATTTGTTAGATATCTGCATCTATTGTGCACTAGAATCTATTGCCTTGTTATATTCCATGTGAGATCTAATCAAATACATTCTAATAAGGAATTTAGATCTTTTTATTTTCTACTTTCTGTTAGGAAATTTGGCTGGTTACCTTGTTTCATAAGAGCGTACTGGATGTAAATCTAATACAGTTTTACTTTTAGGCAGAAACTGTTGAAAAGCTGTATGATATCTTGACCTCTGATGCTGTTGACCTAGTTTTACGGAAGTCTGCGGCTGAGCAGCTAGCTATCATTTTAGAAGGTAAAATTATTCAGAAAATTTCTATTCATGTGCTGATTGTTGCATGAGCTTGCAGTTTTGCTAGGTTTTCTGTATGTTTGTGCTAAGAGTATTCTTTGTAATTTTTATGTATATTGTTGGACCAAGTGATGGTCAATATAAAACACATATATATTTTTGATGGTTTTGTATTTTAATTAGAAAAGTTAATTCTTAGATTACACAGGCTAGCTAAAGGGATTTTATACTTAGTGAAGAATGTCTTCTATCATTCTGAATTTCTTCATCAATTTTGAGTTCGCCTAAGCAGTAACTACAATTAAAGTGGATTGAAATGTGATTTGTATGAATGACGGCTCAGTAAACTCAAGCTAAGCTTCCATGATTATACCCTTTTTCAATATCAAGAGACAAGCTTCCTGTGGAATTTCATCTAATATGTTTGCAAGGGAAGTGTTCCTCCTTTTACTCTTTATGGCTTAAGTGACTAATCATAAATTTCCATCACAGGTGGTTTTTTTATAATTGTGTTGCTCACATGGGGAAAAATTATGAATTCTGGTAAAGAAGATCTGATTGAATTAAGATGCAAGTAAGCAATCTTACATAGAGCATTATTTGACTCAGTGCAGGGTCATAACTGTAGAGTTTCAAACCTGGATGTTTGTACTCTACCTACTCAAACTCTTCAAGTAGGCTTTCTTCAAGGGACTCAAATCCTAATGATACAGCATAGATTTTTCACCATGGGAAGGTGAAGTCTTAGATAATGTTAACTTTAACATTTTTTATGTCAGAAAAATGATCACAAACGTGAGGAAGTATCTACTTTGTCTTGTAAAATACACTTAGTTATGGCTGCCAAAGTTCTCAGATGCCAAAAGATAATATGAAACATAGCATAGGTTGACATTGTAAAAGAAAAAACACAGCTTTATTAGGACAAATTTCATGTGAAGGACCACTTTATAATTATTTAGAAAAAAACAACAAACCCAACCAACCCAAATGACATAACTTTTTTGTTGTTGTTGAATATTCTTAAACCAAATACTCTGAAGGATGAGATCAGTGGAAAATACTCTCATGGTGATTGAGTAAATACCTTTTTTAGTTTCATGTTAAACTGTTAAGGACTTTAAATATTACAAGTTGAATCCTCTTTTGACTGAGAATGAGTTGCACTGTGGATCACTGTAATTGTGGAACATAAAGTTCTTAGGGAAAGTTATGTAAGATATTTAAGAATCTGATGTTCAAGAGGCTACTATAGTTAGATAACAAGACTTTGAGGAGTCTTGCTGTGATAGAGCTAGAGCTGTACTTGTTTTGTTGATTGGCAATTTTGGAAACTTGTTCTCAACAGCAAGAGTTTGTGATCTTGCAGAGAAGTTTAATGTGAAATTGGTGCAGAACCAAACCACTGATTCTTACTATCTTTTTCCTACAGATGCCAAAATGCATGTCATTGTGAAAAAGCTGGGTGTGATAGAAAAGCTTTTGGCTTACCTTAATGAGTGTGTACATGTGGATGGCAAGGTAAAACTATTGTTACAAGTTCTTCCGCAAGCATTGCACAATGTGACAGTAGTAGAATTTACCTTTTTCTGTGCTTATAACACTAATCTTTGTGCATTAATACTGCACAGAATACGAATCTCTAGTAGCAATTGTAATTGCAATATGTATTTTGTTTATTACATTTTTGATAATGCTAAAATTCTTTTAATGAACGAAGATTGGTTTGCCTGCCTATGAGAATAGTTAGCCAGACAACTGTATGTGATGTGGTTCTGAAATAAACTAGAACTTCTCTGAAGCTTTCTCAGTAGAGACCAAAAAAAAAAAATTTTTAATGCCCTTTAAAAAAAGAAGTGTTATATTGTATATCATAGTCTCTAAACTTAAGCTAAACTTAAGTCGTGAAGCAAATTATAATTAAAACGAGATGGTATTGTAAATGGGAATCTACCTGTCAGATTGAGTTTCGGGTATAAGTAATTTTGTACCTAATAGAAGATCACCTCACCAGGGACAGTCTCAGGAGATAAGATCACATCAGAGCTGAGTGTATATTTGTTGTGGATGACCAAGCTTTCCATTTTTGTAGTATGTCTGTTCTGATGCTTGAATTTTTCTGAAATTCATTGTTTGAAATCATTTTATGCAAGCTTATTTAGGCTGTAAGTTGCTTAACATCACTTCACTGGATAAACTTTTTGTATATTTCTTAGTTTGCTTGCACAGTATTGTTGTAGCAGTCCAACAGTCCAAACCTTGAGTTATTTTAAGAAACTATGAGAATTTTTATATAAAATAGAACCAGAAGTGAATAAATGTTTTCTAATGAATATGCAGTTATCATCTGGATGAAATGTGCTTGTCTAAGAAAGTTCTAGGTTTCTCTGCTATAAATGGTGGAATGTATTGCTTCATAGCATGAAAGTATTAAGCATCTCATAATAGATTATCCTAACTGTTATCGGTATTTAATTTTTTTCTCTGTTCTTGCAGCTTATGGAATCCATAGTGTTACCATGTCTAACACTCTTACGCAAACTTGTGTATGCTGATCCAGTTGTTCGTCTGTCCCTAGCACAGCAATCATCTTTACTGCTTTTGCTATTCAGAGGTAAAGATTCTGTTTTAACTGTAATAGATGCGTGGAAAGACAATATGTGAAATACGGTTACATGTTTAACCAAAAGCCTTCTTAAGAACCTTATATCACCTTAGATTCTCTAATATTTAAAAGATAAATCATTGTGTGCTAGTGTTACCCATGTTGTAGCATCTATTGAAGATGTTGGCAAAATGACTGTGGAAATCAGTTGGTTTTAATCAGTGTCCTTCATATATTTATTAAATGTCAGTGTTTTCCTAACACGTTCTTAAATATCTTTATTTTATTCAGTTTCCCTGATATTCCAAAACGATCGTGCTGTTTTAACTGAAACTACAGTATTGCTTTGTCTTCTGTTGTTTGATGAAGTAGCAAGAACAGAAACGTGGTATGAAAAAACAGTTATTTAATGGCATATTCTCGAGTCAAAATTTAAGGTTTTAATGAAAATAAGTTTTTATATATATACAAACAAATTATGCCCCAAAATGTGTCCAAAATTGCGTATTTTAGGCCAAAAAATTCTTTTGATACTTGGGTTGCATGCTGTGTATAGTTCTACATGACATAGTTTTGTAGTATAAATACTTTGTACCTCAGTGTTAATTTTAAGTTTACTTTAACTTTCAAAAAATCCTGATTGGTTTGTAGTCTGTCTTTTCCATAAAAGGAAACTACACAAATCAAATAGCTGGCTGTAGGTGTGAGTTTTTTAACTTAATTAAAATTCTCCTATTTACTTTGGCTTTTAAGTGTAGCAGTTGTCCTTAAACCAACAGACCTTAGCTTGTAATATTTTATTATTTGAAGTTTGCATATACATCAGAAAAAAGGTGCTTTTAGAATTCACACACATGAAATATACTGAAAATAATTGTAATACATATTTTTTCTCTAATATAAAAAAGGAAACAACAGTGTGTGTTGGTATGTTAATTTCATTTCATGTGCAGTACATCTGCAACAAGTATTCTGTATGTGTGTGACCTAAGAACTATCTTAATATTGCATAATCATGAAGAAACATTGCTTATTAATACAAATTATTCATTAATGGGTTACTAAAGACCTAGCTGGAGGGAAAAATACAGCTATATCTGAATAATAAAGAAATAGTAAGTGTAGCATTAGTAGAAAATTGAAGCTTAAAATAGAGAATAATAACCATAACTTAATCTCTTGCAGGGCTGATGATGTAACCAGTAATGATACTGACCTACCTGCATTCAGTTTACCTGTTGCTGTTGTTAGAAGGTATGTGTCGGTGGTTTTTGGTGGGGGTTGTTTGGGTTTGTTTTGGTTTTTTACAGTTAGCTTTGCTGCTTTCCATTTATTTACTGCCCTTCCTGAAGTATGGAGGTGGGAGAATGAAGGGAAACCTTTGATGTTAAATGCAAAGTTGTCTGCGTTTTTAAACATGGAGATTTTTTCTCCAAATCTTTGTTCTCTGTAGAAGACTTTCAGAAACTTTATTTGCAAATTTAAAAGCTTGCTCTAGTAGAGCATCTAATTAAAAAAAAAAAAAGAAAAAAGAAAAAAACAAACCAAAAAAACCAAAACAAAAACCTACAAAATACTTTTTAATTTTTTTTTTTTTTTTTTTTAAGGTATCATCTCCCAATCAGGATCACTGCTCATCACGTAGTTAGTCCTAATACTGTTGTGGTGCCATTGTCTTCGGAGTGCTTGGCTATGAAACCTGTGTCAGATATGCTTAAGATGGCTTGGAATCTGTCATGGTACCATGGAATTGAGAACCTGTTGCAACTGATAAACTATGAGAAGGAAGCAGAAATGTGAGCCACTTCATCTCGATTTTAAATCCCAGTATATTTCAATTAAATTAATGTTCCATCAAGTTTAAATAGGTTTTCAGCTTCAAACAGCAGTTCAAGTTGTTACTGGTTTAAGAATGCTGTACTTTTAAACATAAAGGATCACAGCCCAAGTGGCTGTAGATGTGTTGTCACAGTTAATGTTTTACCTAAATTGCATTGATACGTGAAGTCTAGAGCTTCATCCAGCTTTTATGAGGGTCAGATTCATTTTAAATGGACTCTGTGGCTCTTTTTCTTTGTAGTCATTATGGTTTTTTAAGGAGCTGCCTTTTTTCCCCTTTATAGTTGCATGACTGACTTTTTCTCTTTCTTTCCGTGGGTATTTAAATTTCAAATAATTATTCTTTTTAATGGTAATACTAAGAATTATGGTAGATAATGAAGCAATTCCCTTCACATCCTTTGGTTGGCTCTTGGTTAAGCATCATTTCTCTCTTTGAGACTATTTGGTGTACAGAACTCAACGTCTTAGAAGATTCTTGATTTAATAGGACTGAAATGCTTGTATCTAAATCTTTGTCCATCTTGACAATTTTTTAGTTTTTGCTTATGTACTTTAAGGAGTCCTACAAGTTTTATTAGTAAATAATGTGATTCAGAGCCATTGGAAACTGCAGTTATTGATTTGATAAATCATTTTCATTTTAAGTTCCCTCGGGCAAAACTAAAACAGTCTCTTAAAAAGAAAATAGGAAAATAGTATAGTTCAAATGACCAACATTTACAATAGCGTGGAGGAAGCAGTTCATTACAAACAATGTGAATAGCACCTTTCAAGTAACTTACTGAGAGGTGCCATTTTTCCGAAGAACCCAAACTGCTGAGGATTTAAATGTGGTGGTGGTGTTTATTGTTGTTGGGTTTGGATTTTTTTTTGGGGGGTGGGGAGGGAGGGTGAGAAAGGATTGGTTAACAAAAAAATGTTAAGGCAATTTATGTTTTGTCTTATTTGAACTGGGAAGCGAAGGAGTCAACGCTCACTGAAATAGTGTGTAAAGGTACTGGCTCTTAATCATTTTTCTTTTATGCCTTTTCAGATTCTTAAACTCACTAAAACTATCCTCAGAAGACACTCTTATACTGAAAATAACTCGCACAAACTATGGACTGCAGGATTGTCTCAATTCAATCATTCAGGCAGTATCCCACAGGGATGTTAGGGCTGCTCTCACTAGGCTTAGTTTTTACGTTCTGAATGACAAACTTGCGTTAAAATGCAGTTCTGGGTCTTGTGGAACCACCTTGAAGAGCTTTGTTTGGCAAAAAGCAATAAACAGGTAAGTTTATTGACTGCAGAAATCTATTAAAGATTATGATACTTAAATTGTAAATTTCCTGGTTTTCATATTTTAAATTTATGGAATTGATTGTCCATGGATGTGAAGGTCTAAAGCAGCTTTGGCTGTAGTGATGATGGAGTGGTAGAGTTCAGGATCCTGAGAGGAGGGAAGAGGACAAAAATTAATATCACAATGCTGGATTTCAGGAGAGCAGACTTTGGCCTCTTTAAAGACCTACTTGGCAGAGTTTGACAGGATCAGGCCTTGGAGGGAAGAGAAGCTCAAGAAAGCTGAATAATATTCCGTGGTCACTGCCTCCAAGCTCAAGTGGTCCATGCTGTTGAGCAGGAAGTTAGGCAGAAATGCCAGGAGGCCTGCATGGATGAACAAAGAGCTCCTGGCAAAACTCAAACACGAAAAGGAAGCCTACGGAGAGTGGATGGAGGGACAGGTAACTTGGTGCTCAGAGGAGTGGCTGATATACCAGGGTTGTGCTGCCATCCAGAGGGACCTCAACAGGCTGGAGAAATGAGCTGACAGGAACCTCATGCAGTTCAACGAGAGAAGTGCAAAGTCCTGTACCTGCGGAGGAACAGCCCCAGGCAGGAGGATATGCTGAGCATCACTCAGCTGGAAAGTAGCTTTGCAGAAAAGGGCCTGGGGATCCTGGTAGACACCAAGTTGGAACATGAGCCGTCAATGTGCCTTTGCAGCAAAGAATTGTAGTGGTATCCTGGGCTGCATTAGGAGAGCTGTTGCCAGCAGGTTGAGGGAGGTGATCCTTCCCCTCCACTCTGTACTGGTGAGACCACACCTGGAGTGCTGGGTCCAGTTCTGGGCTCCCCAGTACAAGAGAGACATGGACAGAGTGGAGAGAGTCCAACAAAGCACCACAAAGATGATGAAAGACTGGAGCATCTTTTGTACGGGGACAGGCTGAGAGAGCTGAGACTGGTTAGTCTGGAGAAGAGGAGGCTCAGAGTGAGGATCTTACCAATGCATACAGGTACCTGAGAGGAGAATGAAAAGAGAACACAGTCAGGCTCTTTGCAGTGGTGCACTGTGACAGGACCAGAGGCTATGGGCACACACAGGAGGTTCCCTCTGAATATCAGCAAACACTTTGTCACTGTGAGGGTGAGCCAGCACTGGCACAGGCTGCCCAGAGAGGTTGTAGAGTCTCCATCCTTGGAGATACTCAAAACCTGCCTGGATATAGTCCTGGGCATCTGGCTCCAGGTGTCCCTGCATGAGCAGGGAGGTTGGACCAGGTAACCTCCAGTGATGTTTTGTAGTTTATGTACACAAAACAAGCAAAAAATAAGAATGCTGTATTTAAAATAAGGATTATTTAAAATGCATAGATAGTCTTTGCTCTTATTATTAATTGCTAGTATTTAATAGCTAATTACTTTTTTCTTTGCTCTCTGTGACCCTGTTCAGATTTTTCTACCTTTTGCTATGTGCAATTCCATGTTGACTATATGTAAATACACCTATTGTACTTAACAATTTTGTATTGTATTAATACACAATAAATGTATAATAGTATATAGGTATAATAATTTAATGTAGCCAATATTTTATGTAAAAGTATTTAAATATATTTAATGTAATACATATAATCAATATACAATAATTAATATAATAAATTTATAGATCATATATTAAAATATAATTATACGTATAATTATATTAATATAATATAATTTATACAATAATGAATATAATTCCATATTTGCTATATGTAAATATATGTAATATACAGATTTACTCTTTATAATTCCACATTTGCAGGAGACTTCAGTCCTATTAGGCTGCGATTTTAAACTCTTTGAATGTGCTACAAGTATGAAAGTAAATATTTTTGTTTGCATTGCAGGTTTCTGCAAGTGCTTCCAGCTTCTGTGGAGGATGAGAAGCTTTTAGTAGACGTCTTAAGATTTTTAAACAAATTGCTTAGAGAGCAGAGACCAAGTTTGGAGTCAGACATTCTAAAGTGGATCTTGAAATCATTGCTTAAAAATGTAAGAATATACCTAAGTAGACTGTAAGAAATGATATAACTGTGAACTAGTTGCTGGTTTGTTTCTGGTGTGTTCCTCAAGGAAAATGACTTCGGTTAACAAAAGCAAGAAATAGCAGATTTTGTGGTATTAATGTCGGATACTTTGTGGTCAGTGCTGCTACGGTTCTAATGAGGTTGAACAAGGCCAAGTGCAAGATCCTGCACCT
>NW_009603165.1:64321-89296 GCF_000690535.1 Cariama cristata | reverse complement strand
AAATATATGAATATAAAAATATATAAAAAATAAGGGAGTAGCAATTAGCAAGCATACAGGCAGTCTTCTGCAAGGACCATGCCTTTGGCCATGAGACCTGCCAGGGCAGTTCTCCTGTGGTTTCTGGATACTTCCCATTCCCAGGTGGCCAGTGGGAGCCCAGAGCTCAGGATAACTGCGATGGCAACGAGGGGCTTCTCCTTGCCCTGGCCATTGATTGCCCTGGCAGTATGCGTGACATAGCACGACGTTAACGAGGAGGTAATGGCTTCCTTATTCCCCTTCCCACATCACTTCTAAAGGAAAGTGTTTCTCCTCATGAGATCAAGTCTCAAAAGCAGTATTTGGTTGTCTTCTTTGTGTATATAAATTGGTCCACAAAAATGGACTAAACAGCATGAACAAACCTATAGGAAATTAAAAGCAGAGGAACATAAGCTTCTCTGTGGTAATCAATAAAATTAAAATGGTTCTCTGAAAAGTAATGCTCTTTCTACGTGGTAAATAAAATACTCTGGTTTTCTTCGCTTGCTGCTTGCCATTATGTGGTTATGAATTATAAAAAGACCTTTGTGGCTCTTTGCATATTCCTAAGAGCACAACAGGCATTTTCCTTCTTTTGTTTCTTAGGAAGAAGACTCTAAATACACCATCATCAAATACTTTCATATAAGGATTAGTGATTAATGCTCCTTACTGTAACAGATAGAAACAGCTAGATGTCTGCTAATGCACTGCCAAATATTCCCAAAGAGTGGCTGTGGAGGCACTCTCCAGATTTGCATTCAGAAGATAATGACCTGACAGTAAAAGAAAGCTAAATTGGACTGATGGAAATATATTGTCACTGTGTCTTAAATCCAAATCACCTACTGGATTTCTTTTTCACTTCTGTTGTTTGCTAGGTAATGAAGGATTAACTTCTAACATTCAGTATAACATGGCATTATAGTTATGACTGAAAAAACACTCTTGTGCTAAAACCTTCTATTCAGCTGCATAAAACTTCCTGGCAAAATTACGCTTTGGGCTGAAATTACTTATGCTTGTTCTCCTCCCAGAAGTAATTTGTTTTTTAAAAGTATTACGATGCTCTTTGGCAGTGGAGAGAGAAATACATTAAAAAAAAGAAAAAAAAAAGAAAAGAAAAGAAATTACTTTGTTACAAAATGTGATTCTTTGCTCATTAAGAAATGGGTAACAATTACAACTTCAGCCTTGTTGGGTTTCATACCTAAGGAGCACAAGTGATTGTTCTGTGTCTGGAAAAGTTTCGTGGGTTAGAAATATTAGTGCAATCTCGCCAATTCCGTTTCCCTTTTCAAGGCAACTGTGAGTCAGTCTGCAGAGATACGTTGAGGGTATCCAAAAGTGTTCGTGTTTGTGCGGGCAACGGGACATTTCATGTTTACAGAGGGCGGTGTGGCTAACAACATATTTTGTGTATGTAAATATATGTCTACCGTCATGTAAATGTACACACTAGCACGTACTATCTGTGCCTTTTTGGAGTTCCATTGGAACAACTGGCCCTTGGTATTTATTCTTTTGCTTCTCTTTTCATTTCAATAGGTTATAATGAGAAGGAACCCAAATTCATGCCTGCGTGGCAACAATTTAATGCTGATTGTGATGAATGTTTCTTTCCCAGTCCAATATCAATTGTCTTGCCCGTATAAATCTCAGAAAAAGAAAACAACATGCCAGTGAATTTTCAAGTAGGCAGTTAAAGATGTAAGTAAACCAGTGGAACTGGGTAGGCAAATCATTTATGAAATGAAGATTTTTTTTTGTTTTCATTAGTATTTTCACATTGCAGTGGAACTGGAAGAACATTCAAATGTAGCGTATGAGGAGAAGTAGCTTATGTTCAGCTATTCATGCCTCTTGTTGGAGGCATGAAGAAATTCACTGATTGTTCCATCCCTTGGTTTTGCAAAGTCACAGGTGTCACTGTTGGAGTTGTGCCCAGGGACAACAGTAGTGTCAGGGAAATGATGCCTTGTACCACAAGAGGAGGCTACTAATCTAGTGGGGTGAGCAGGTGAGAGAAGAGTACTTGGGATGTCATTGGATTGCCTTTCTGACTGTGATATTTAATTTCACATCATACAGTATGTCTCTTGTTTATAAGGAGAGACTTTGAGAAATTTTCAAAACCAAATCTAGCAGTAAAACCTGCCAGGCTTTCGAGTCTGTGCACGTCCCTCCCTTCTACTGCAGTTGGCAATAGTGCACCATAATGGCAATCCCTCAGAATATTCTGTTAACTTTATACCAAGTCTCAGTGGTCAAATAATCATGCGATTTCCCCTCTATTTGATGGACACATGGAAGTTTGATCTACAGGCTGGACCATACCTGGAATAAAGGGAAAGTGTGTCACCTGCAACCCTATTCCATCACTTTGAGGTTAAGCTAAACTCAGAAACCATAAGGAGACCTGATCTCCATGGCTTTGGCTCATCACTTCCAAATCCGATTTAATATTTGGGAGTTTTAGAGTGACTATCAGAGCTGTGTTTGACTGTATAAGTGAAAAGGGGGTAGGGCAGAGGTGGTTCCACATCATTTCCCTTCAGGTCACGACTGACATGTTTTCAGCTATGGTGGTGCTAGTCTATAATCAGAGGGAATTGTTCCAGGAGTCATATTGCAGACCAGATAGACTAGTAAGTCAATAGTAACTGGGAAAATGGATTTTAAAGAAGTGTCTGTGATTTTATGGGGGAAGTGAAATTAAAGGATTCCATCACAACAAACCAGTCCCCTCTAGTGAGCGCTGTCACCCAGGGGACAGGTAATAAAGCTGTAGGAAAGAAAACTGAATGTGGCTAGAAGACAGAGAAAGGAGTCAGAATTCGCAGCAGGATGTAAGGCACACACTGCAAAACCCACCCAAGATGCAGCAAAACCCAAAGAAACGAATCTATGAATTTCCCTTTGGCCAATCTCTCCCCAGGGAGACTGAGGCTCATGCCTGATCTTTCTGGTCTTCGTTTCATTATGTACCAGATGTTTTGGCATGGCCTGCACCTGAATTGACAGAGCCCTGAAGGGCACAATGGCAAATAGGGGAGTGATCATATGAATACATGGAGGTATTTCATTGCATCACTGATCCTCAGTGCTCTAGGAGATCTGGTTTTGCATCTCCTGAATACTTTGAGCTTTGTGATTTTTACAACAGAACTGAAAATCAGAGCCAAACTTGGGCACCCAGTACCTAGGTCTAGAGGGTGGTTTTTCCTCCAAAGGCTAATCCTTTCAGTCTGTGCCCCAGTACTTGGAGGACATGGCTGTAATGCAGCAAAGCTTGATTTATCTCAAAACTGGCAGTGTCCTAGGTTCTTCCAGTCAGCAGAAATAACCTCTAGGCATCTCAAAAAAGACAGCAGAAACATTACGGTGTGGGATAAAAATCTCCTATGCTTCTTTTCCGATTGAAATTCTACAGGAAAATAAACCTTTTCAATTTTAATGACCGATGTTTGAAATGTAGAGAAGTCTACAAAAAAAGAACACCGTAGCTTCCTCCATCCTCCACCCCCAGTGGGAAGCAGGCCCTGGTTATCAGCAGTAGAGACAGCGTAAAAATGCAGTGATATTTAACAAAAGCTGCGAAATCCACTTTTAAAGCTATCACTCTGGCCAGAGTTTGCACTTTTGTGCCTTGCTTTAATGAGAGCTTTGCTCAGCAATGGGTGATCTTAAAGGAGACCTACGAAAATATATGTCTTAATATTGCCACTTACTATGTTCTGAATTCCTTTAGAAACCAGTGTCTCACTCCTCCTCTCTTCCTCCAACTGGGTAAAACATGCTGTCAGCCTTTTCTTTTTCTAACTTTGAAATACCTAGGCTCACTGAGAGTTACTGGTTTCCACTGAACCCTGAAACATTGCCAAGAGTTAACCCTTTTCAGCCAAGGTGCCAGTGAAGTCAGTGGGAGCAGCCCACTCTGAAAATGCAGTAATGGGCTAGCAAATTAGCTGTGACAGACTTTACAAGAATACATTTAGCCTGTCTTCTCCCCACATGGCCAGATTTGCACATTTCTCCGTGTTACGGGATAAAGTAAAACACCTTCAAGTGTCTTCAGCATCCCCTCAAATGGTCTTTGAAAAAGTAACACCACCACCAAGGTGGGTCTAGGTGATTTTACTTTGCAGGCCTGACCTCTACTTTGTGGCACTTAGAGACCTGAAACAAGGTTTGTGTTAATAAGAGTGGAAAAGAGTGCTGCCCACAATTTGGAGTCTGCTAAGGAGAACTGAATGGTTCAGCCAGCTCTGGGAGTAGTTGTCTGCTGCAGGGACAAGGAGAACAGGGCTGCCCTGAGCAATGATACAAGTGTTGCCTGCTGCCAGATTTGCCAGAGAGACTTGGAAAAACAAAAAAGGTCACTTCCAGGCAGGAGGTTTTTAATTTTGTTCAGACTTCTCTCTTTGAAGTTTACAGATTTTCTATTGGAATAACTAGCCAGCTGATGCAGGTACACGGTGTCCTATAAAAATGGTGCTTATGGGTCCATGGGCTTGTTTGTCTCTCCCTGCAGTAATTTTTGAACCCAGTGTGTGATATCATCCGAATTTGAGAGACCAACAAGGGTCTGGAAGACAATGAGGGAGGAAGACCAGGAATCTTGTTGCAAACACCCTGATGGTGAGTGCAGTGGGAACCCCACAAAGCTCCAGGCAGAATTTCAGCCAAAACTTGCACCTCCTTATAGAGCAATATCCACGAGCCTGAAGACATCATCCTGTAGCAACCAGGTTTCTTCGGTCCCAGGATTCAGTAAACTACATCTTTTCTGCAGAATTTCAAGCACAGAGTAACTCAAGGGAGGTAAAGGGTTTCCTCTTCTCTTTCCCCCTTTGCGGTAACACCCTCCAGCAAGGCATATCGTGCCTGTCCTGTCTTGGGGGTGGGAGCGAGGCTGGGCGTGCTGCAGAGCCTCAAGACCATAATGATGTCTGCTTATGATTTACCCTCTGCAGCTCTGATTCTGGTGTGAGTTGTATGTGTGTAGAGCTCTCCTGAAGGGCAGAGCCTTGCTGTGAGTACCTCCTCCAGACACCCAGCTCTGCGTGGGGATGATGCTCGTAAGTAGTTTGTGACAAGATCAATCCAATGCCAGTGAGCTAGAAACTCAGGACTACGAGGGGTTACTTTTTTTCCTCCTTTTCTCAGCTGGGTAAAATTCTGCTTGACACAATCCAGGCTACACTGAAGGCAGTGCTCTGAAATGTGCAATAGGTTATTTTTGCCTTGGCAGTGCACTCCAGACATAGCAACAGTATTTGAAGACAAAGGGCATGAAGTAGTAAAATATGCCAGATTTGAGTATTTGACCAAGATACTAATAAAGCTGACAGTGTTGGCAGGGATACATGCCAGCGAGCTCACATAGCAAATATATGCAGATGCCTTTTTTCATATTGAAATTACCTCTTTTTCTTTTCCATGAAACGGGGGGAGAAGCTGTTGGCCTTTTCAAAGCACTAACATTTGGATTTATGAGCATGCCACCCATATTTTTGTGTGGGGAGGACTGCCATCACTAGCCTTGCCACTGCTAAAATTAACCGACATCTTAGGCCACATAAGCTGCCTATTCCCAAATGTCAAGTCACTGGGGGCACTTACAGCGAAGAGAATGTTAATGGGATATTTCTGAGAATAGGCATGAAGTATGGAAAATGCTGGAGCAAAGAAATGCATGTTTGAAAGTCATCTAGGTACCTTAGGCACCAGCCAGAGTATTCTGTCACGGGAAGCTGGTGAGATGCACGGTTCTGCAGAGGGAGTTGTGAAACTCAGTCATTTCCTTGTCCGGAACTTTTAGTATTACCTTCCATTCTCAGCATAAGGAACACTTATTCCTTAGCTTATTCAATGAAGATGTTCTTGACCCAGCTGTCCCATCAACCCATCTGTAATGCAGCCTTACGGCTGTGGCCATCTCATTCAGATCTCAGCAAGAAAACGGCTTTCTCCCACCCCAGTACCTCAAACAATAATGTAAGGGAAATATTGCATGACAAGGACTGGTTTGTGTGCCAGAAGCGAAGCCTGGGACTAACCAGCCACTGACTTGATTTATGGAGATCAGAATCAGATCAGAAAGAATGGAAACGCAAGCTGTGTTTAAGATTGGTGGTTTATATGTTTTTACATTACAGAATTACTAAGCAAAACAGCCAAGATGCACATCTGCCTGTGAAAGGAGGTCGTTTGCCTATGAAGCCTCGCCGCTGTCTGCAAGCCATTTTAAAAGGTAGACTGGAAGGGATTGGGGAAAGCTGGGATCTGTCCTGCACGTGCTCACAAACAGACCACGGAAGTAAATTTGCATGACAGCCCCTGTACTGCGCAAAAGGCGTACTAGATTTTAGATCTGGCACCTCTTTGTCTCCTCTGAACTCCAAAACACACCTGGGCAGTTCACCCCTCTCCCTTAGAATCATAGAATCATAGAATCATTATGGTTGGAAGAGACCTCAAAGATCATCAAGTCCAATGGTATACCTGATGCCACCCTGTCCACTAAACCATGTCTTGAAGTACCACATCTAAACGTTTTTTGAACATTTCCAGGGACAATGACTCCACCACCTCCCTGGGGAGCCTATTCCAATGCCTAACATCTCTTACAGTGAAGAAGTTCCTTCTACAATGCTCATCCTGCCGTAGATTTTCTCTTTCTTTTCCTTTTTAACACAAAAAAGCCCCGAAACCTCACCCTCGTTGAAGTTTGTAGAATAGGTGACAAGCAGATTATCAGTTTCATGTCATCTCCCCTTCCTACCCCCGCCTCCCTGCTCCCAGTTATCCTAATCAAAGTTAATACATTCTAATATCTCTGTTAACGTAGGAATCACTTGGTGTTTCTGAGGAGCACATGTGCTAGGTAACCTCAAAGGCGAAAAGTCTGATGGGGTCTGCAGAAATGAACGTGGATGTCCTAATGAGGCAATCGCCTTGGGGAACACAGGCAGGTCTCTGTAACTGGGGGAGCTAGACTTAAATGGCAGCTGGCCAAGAGCAACTCCAGTTATTGGAACCACTTAGCTGTGAACCTCAGGAAACACAACCAGGTTTCCAACAGCAGATGATTTCGGGTAAGAAAGTACTGGATACTCAGCATTGCACACCGGGCCTTTTTTGAGTTTGACTGTCATGGCTTAAACTTAAATATACTATCAGTGCAACCAAGTTTTTTCTCACAGGAATATAAAAAGGCGAATTCTTATCCACTTAACTGCTTCATTTTTTGCCTCCTTTAATCTAAAAGCCCCTTATTGGGAGTGGTGGATAAGGAAGGGTACTGTCTTAATGAACTGACTGCCGAGTTCTTAGCAAAGCTGGCCTTTTTGAAGCCTCATTATATAGCTGAGATGGACTGTGATTCCACCCATTCATCCATAAACCCAGTAATGAACACAGATTTCATGATGGTTCTGTCTAAACAGTGAACACTGCTGTGTTGCTAGAAGGTACCAATGGAGGCAGGAGCTGCAGATGTTGCTCCAGAAACAAACCATGAAACACCTCCAACTCTCTCTCTCCTAAAGTCCCTTCTTGCCGTGTTCACCAGGATCCTTGGCAGAATTTGGCACCTTTTCCTCCTCCAGGTAAGTAGAGACCTCTGATATGTTTGGTCTGTTGCCTCAGTTAAAGAGCATGGCTTGAGAAGCAGAAATGCAAAAATAAATTAAGGCATTATCATTGGTGAACCAAAAAGTTCACGAGCTTGTGTGACCCATGGTCCCAGGAACCCGGCTGGTGAAGGAGTTTTGTGGTTGTGTTCGTAGAAGCAGACCAACATTTGCTGTTTTCAGGAGGCCCTGATTCCAGCAAGGAAGGCAGTGTCTCTCTGGGGAATCCCCACCTCTCCTGCAGAGCAATAGTGGAATGGCACCAGTTAGGTGCCACAAATGCCATTTATTGCCAGTTGTTCCCAAAGTTATTTGCCCTGTTATCTATGCCACTCAAAGGGAACTGCTTTTTTCCATCTGATTCTAACACAGCTTTCCTTATTACATTCATTTAGCTTTCCACAGCCACTATTTTATTTCATTTTTCTATTCTGCCTCTTCTTCCTGGTGTATCTTCGCTGTCTAGCTATCTTAACTAAGGCCCAACCTCCTCATTACTGATCTCAGCGTTATGTGTGACATTATGACAATTTTATGCATACACATTTTCACATGGTTTGCTTCCTTTTCTTGTCAGCAATTATGAGTTGTCATTAAAAGCATGAGAAGTGGTTAGCGCGCTGTTACAATTTTACACTGATGGGTAATCTAAAGGGAATAAAGGGGAGGGAAAACCAAAAAACAACAGTGAGGAAGAGGAGAACTTGGAAAAGGATGAATTAGTGGAAGAATATAAAGAACAGGAAAAGGAAGTTGCTAGGCTCATAATTTCAGTGTACCCTCTGGTACAGGGAGCCTTTGACAGTTTTCTGGTCAAGTTTAAGCAGCCAGATTTGGAAAAGGGGAAGGAAGGGCCCTGTAAAGGCCGGCAGAGTGATCTCTAGATAATTAGCTAGATCATAACATAAGCAAAATCAGCTATGGCCATGTCATATGGATGGACATGGATGCCTATTTGTGGTACCTCAGCCATACGTGTCGGCTTTCCGTATAGTAGCTAGAACACTGTCACAGCGTCACATAATGCTGCAGCTCTGTCAGTATATGGTAATATATACTGGACATCGCTGTTACACATGTGGTATTTCCAATTCCTGTTTGCTTGCACAGAAAACTAAAAAAAGTTTTGATAACTTCATAAATATAGTAGTGTAATATTGCCTATCACAGCCTACATCAGTATTTTATAACTCTTGCCCGGTCAGTTCAGACCCTTCTCCATTTAACTAAAGAGAGAGCGAAACCCACGAAGAAAGCAGCCTTTCCATCCCAAGACAGGCGGAGAGCATCATTGTTTGGCAGGGAGCTATTTCTCTCCATGGCCTTACAACATAGGTGATTAGTTTAGTCTAAACCTAATTTTTAGGTAGCTACAGTTACTTTAGGTGAGATGAATGCCACCCACCAAAGACGTGAAATAGAAGATGAAGCAGGGAGCAAGCACCAGGAAGGAGGACTTGGCAGGCCCAGTGGCAGGCTGGGGATGCGGCTGGTGTGTCCAGGCTCTTGCATTGCCAATCAATCACTCCTGCTCGCTGGCACAGCAGAAAGAGGGTCTGTTCGTGTGCGACAGAGGGTCTGCTGAGGGTCTGGTCCAGCAAAGGATGAGTGCGACTGAAATGGCTGATGGACATCATCACAGCAGTAGTATCTGCCAGCAATGGATTTATGGCAATAGCTCTAATTGTTTTTGCTGAGAAGGAAAAAATCTTCCTGGTAAATAGGCCTCTCAATCGGTTGCTTGATTCTGGTTGTTATCAGGATTGATTTGGTTGCCATGGCAAGCAAATTAGAATCATAGAATTATTATGGTAGGAAGAGACCTCAAAGATCATCAAGTCCAACCGTGTACCTGATACCACCATGCCCACTAAACCAAATTCTGCATCAACGGGGGCAAAGACAGGTAAAAAGGGACTGCACTTAAGAAAGCTAAGGATAATACAGTCAAGGGCAATAAGGCACGTCATCTCTGTCACATAGCTATGCCTCCTGAAACCTCTTTATTTCTGCAAATGAGTTGGCTATTCTTTGCTGTGGAAGCTTGTTCATTGAGACCATTCTCTGCCCCACACTGGGTTCTCACGGGATTTTATGGAGAACAGAAAGAAACACATAGTTCTATGTTTATGGCATAGTAGAAAATGTAATGAAAATGTCTGGTATGATGTAAATCTAGATTCTAACAGGGTAGTGGGCTTGCTTTTACTTCTTGTAGTGCCCAGCCCATTTCCATACTGTCAGCTGGGGCTGACATCACAACCATCATTAAAGACAGACATGAGATTCCTATCATTCAAATGTATCTATGTATTGGTCTAAAAATGCTACATTCTAGGGCTGAGTCTCGGCATCATTTTGTTTCTATTGGGGAATATGCATTGAGCATCCTAACATCTGGGGATTCCAGGGAGACATTCAGTACCAGTTCTTTAGAGAGTTGTATAAAGAGGGAGGTTATTGCTGTGGAGGATTAAAAGGAAATTAGGAAAGAAAATACACTGACGTGTCTTGAGAATACCACAGACAATTATAAACATGTGCATGTCAAAGCAAATTCTTATGCTTCCCCCCCCCGCCCCAGGAAATGCGTTGTAAAAGCAGACATTCATTGATACTTGTCTTCTATGTCTAGAAGTGAAGGTGAGGAAAGGCTACAGAAGAGTAGTGGGAAAAATTGGTAAAGCAGTTAGCTAAAACCATGCAAGGATATCCTGCAAAAGGAGGAAAAGGAGAGTTTGCCTGAGCGCAAGATGTATTGCGTAACTTCACATAGGCTGATTGCTACCAGAGGTAAGTCGTAAATACCATTGCTAAGTAAGTGTGAAATGGAGTCATGGGATGTTGCTAGCGTATGACATTCTTGAGTAAAGAATATGAGGAAATCAAAATAGAGAAATGAGAAAGGAGCCAGGGCAAGTCTTATTTTTGCTTTCACATGGAGGTTGAATCAGCCTACCATGTAATACTGTATCAGAAGGAAACTCTGTAAGCTAACAGCCTGCTCCATCTTTCATAACTGATCAAATACGGCGCTGCCTAATAGCAAGAAGGTTGGAAGAAATTTTAATAACATCAGGTTATTGAACCAGGGAAATACAGGAACATGACAGAGCTATTGTTGCAGGATGTTCAATTATTTTTACATTATTGCTGATTCAAGGAAGGGGTGTCCTGGGCTTATCTTTCATAAGCAAAAGCACAGAGCCAGATCCCAACAGATATTGAGCATCCATGGCATGTCACCAGGCCAGCACTTTCTTTTAATCTTTAATTTGTGTAGCATTTTCTAGATCTGTTCCTCAGGTTTTTTACCTTTTTTCTAAAGAGCTCCGAATAGCGGCCTTTTAGCTTCTGCTATGGTTTGCCAGTTTTCCACCACAAGTTGGAAGAAGTAATAACTGGCTCAGGAGACAAGAACAGAGGTACTGCCTCGACAGATGAAGATGGATCTCGGGGCTGAGAGCATCAGTGTTTAGCACAGACTTGGGCTAAGGGGTATTTTCTTTAATAGCAATGAAGAGAGGTGGAATAAATTCCTGTCTCTGCCACTGCCCTTCAGATCAAGTAGGTGAAGGCATTCAGGTAAATATGTCCAGGCTGATGCTAAATGGGTTACAGTAACTGTATCTAAAAAGCTAATGTTTATAAACTGAATTCTGAAATAATTACGTACCATGAAATGGCAGAGATCTGTCTAGACTTTGATTGTTGTGTGTGGAGAAGTAATCCACCTTGCAAGTTGGCCAGCTGGTCGGCTGTTTCTTGAATTAAACCAGCCTAGATTGTGTAAATGAAGATTTTCCTCATTCTTATGCTCTTCATATGCTTTGAGTAGAACATGGTTATTTTTAATTTTCCAACTAAGGATTTAACATGGCAGTATGATTGGTTTTGAAACTTTCGGCCTCCTCTGCCAGTTGTATTGACTTTTATTTATTAGTTCAATGTGTTTTAGTGTCCAGGGGATAATTGAATGGCAAATCTACTCTGCACCTCTCAGTGAATGAACAGATAACACCGTATCAATGAGAAAACCAATGCCAATTTTGGCTGAATTGTAGGCTTTCAAAGAAGTGAAATGATTGGAGTGAAAGAGTTCATTTGTACTCAAATCCCAGCGATTTGTAACTCACTGAAGTCTCAATAGGGCCAAGATTTTGGCTAGAAGATATGAAAAGGGTCTGAAGAAAAAGTCTTATGAGGAGTGGCTGAGGGATCTGGGGTTGTTTAGCCTGGAGAAGAGGAGACTGAGGGGAGACCTGATTGCTCTCTATGACTACCTGAAAGGAGGGGGTAGCGAGGCGGGGGTTGGTCTCTTCTCCCCGGTCACTAGCTATAGGACAAGAGGGAACGGTCTCAAGTTGCGCCAGGGGAGGTTCAGGCTGGACATTAGGAAGAACTTCTTCACTGTAAGAGTCATTGGGCATTGGAACGGGCTCCCCAGGGAGGTGGTGGAGTCACCATCCCTCGAGGTGTTCAAAAAACGTTTAGATGTGGCGCTTCAAGACATGGTTTAGTGGGTTTAGCAGGCGTGTTGGCATCGGGTATACAGTTGGACTTGATGATCTTTGAGGTCTCTTCCAACCATAATGATTCTATGATTCTAAAAAATGTACTACTAGTTCCATTTTCCAAAGCTCCATTTCCAAAGTCTGCAGGTGACCTAAATCTGTGTATTTGTTAATGGGAAGATTTCGGACTGAGGTGGTCATGGTTTCTACTTGGCCAGTGTCCTGTTTTATGGCTGCCTGTCACCTTTTGTGCATATTTTTACCAACATGTCACGAGCCTGGTATATTAATGCCCATCCTTCAGCTGTGCTTCTTTCCATCCGTCTTTCTCTGTGGCCTCTCTTCTCTCTCTGTCATAGTCAAGCCGGTCCTACAAACACAGGAAGAAAAATACAGATGTCCATTAACAGTGAGGTAAGCACTAAAAAATGTCAGACCAGGTACTGCTCGGCTCCATCCCCAATTCTTCCCCTCCAGCTTCAGCTCACTTTTCACAATAAAAAGAAAAAGTGAAGCTGTGTGTCTCTGAAGGCTGTACACGCTAAGTACTTTCAATGGGAGAGAAACAGATTGTAGTCAAGAGCCAGCTGAGTGCATATAACATATTCTACAGGAAAATGCATGTCTTTCAGTGTAAAGGAAGGCATAGACCTGTGGAAAATATGACAAACACCAGCCACAGAAAAAACTACAGCCTTTAACACATTTTTAAGCAACGATAACTTAGGAATTCAGAATAGGATTGATATCAAGAGCCAAGTCACACAAGGCTCATATTTTAAACAGTTTCCTATATGTCCTTTCACAATGTCAGTAGCTTAATTAAGTTTGACTTTAAATTCTTCCAGCCAAAAAAGTAAATAAGTCATGGAATTGAACTGGCATGCCAGTGATTTAGCAGTAGTTTGTACCCAGTCAAGGGCAAGGCCCTCATTGTTAAATTCAGTACCAAAGGAGATGTTTTTACATGGTTTCAAAGCCCAAGGAAGAGAGCAAAAGCGTCCCATTTTTTTGGAAGCTCTGTTCTATTAATTTATTTGACTACCTTCTTGTGGCCTCAGAGTCCATCAAAATTTGTTCAGTGAGTTCTTATCGCTTGCGTGAGCTACCTCAGAATCGCCGTATAACGTATGCCGTCTGCCCCACCATTAAGACAGTGACTCCTCAAGGGAGAGTAAAATCTACACCGCGTAAGACACCAGGTTGAACAGTGCCTACAACGAAGTCAGTAGGAAAGTGCCTGATCGATTTAGAGCAGCCAAGTTTTCATCCCTGTGTATTTGTTGATATCAAGGGAACCTTCCAGGGAATAGTGGAAACTAATGACATTTATTTGTGTGTTACAGAATTCTCTTGTACAAATTGATGCTAAGGCTACTTCCAGCTTTTGTGCTTGATCAAAAACATAGATTGAGGGTCTGGTCAGATGTGTAGGATGAACAGACCTTAATCTGACGTGTCTGCAAAATATTGAAAAACAGCGTGACATTTGCCATTTTTACAGTATGCTAAATCCCCAAGGGAATGGATTTGGACACTTTGTAGCTGTAGCTGCAATGGCTTATCTGAAACAGAAACATGGCTGAGACATTGCTCTTTTTATCTTCCTGATTTCCACTCATTAAAAACAAAATATAGGACAGAAAAGAACTGATTACGGCAAATCAGCATTTCCAGATGTTGGTAAATAACATTGACTTCTGAAGACAAATTTCTCCCCATCTCATCACAGGTGCTTATCATATCAAGCGCCCTGTGTCCTGTGCTTAGAAATAATGAGATTCAACTTTTTTCCTCTCCTGAGTATGCCTTAAAATCCTAATTGCTCACTGAAGGCAAGATGCAAACCTTAACAATGCTGAAATGGGGACTACAGGGACATCGGTATAACATGCTGGAGGATGGAGGGCTTAAAGGGTTTATAATATTGTTTTAAAATATAGTGACCATCAGAGGTGAGTGGGTGTTTGTGAGTACAGAATGTGGCATAGCAAGAAGTGCATTGCACAGTGACAGTGGGTAGATTTCTGTTCCCCAGAGACTGTCAGACCAGTCTGTCGGCGGTCTCTCTTTTGCCAAAACTGTAAAGGGAGAGATGCATTCAGTTCTCTCTCAGTTCAGATGCATTATAGAGCCATCTTTCCCCGCGTGCTTCTTCCTCCAACATTTAAACTTCCAGAGGCTGCCTGACCGTGCGCTGACTTATGCTTCTATTCCCTTTTATTTTAAGTGCGAGCTTTCTTTTACAGCTTCTCTATTTTACCTGTACATGTGTGAGCTACTGTTTTTAACATGACCGCGCCAGAGTCTTTTTGTTGATCATTAGTAAACCTGTCCCATTAGCTGCCTATTCTAGATGTTAAGTTTTCAGTGCTACTGCCAGCAGAACATACGTTCCCTCGTTGCAGTTTTATTGGCTTTCCTTAGATAATTTTACAGGAGAAGATTCTCTTAGATTTGGTCTTTAATGTGGTAAAAGCTTGGCTAGAGAATTTCATTTTGATTTTCCTTCTTATCCTAAGTTAATTAACAGTATTCTGTTAATTCTGTGAAACTGGTAAGCATGCCTACACCCCAATGCAACTGAGGATGTAAAGGAGCCTCTTGGTGTCTAACTATAGCAAGTGAGAAAGAGGACTGAAGCCAGAAGTGGTTTATGGACTAGTGCATCATGTACTCCGGCTACTGTAAGTCACTGAATTTCTAAATGGTAGCCTATGGAGGTTAAACATCTGCAGTACTTTTCCATAGTTTCTTTTCATTCCAACAAAACACTTAGCCTGGAGGTAGAAGGTTATTTTGCATTAATATGCCTTTTCTCATTTTAGGGAAAAAGAACCTTCTGAGGATAATCCTCATTAAGACATTATTAACAAGGCGTATTATTAGAACTGTTAAAGCCATTGCCCTTGATTATAAATGAGTAAATTGGTTAATGAGAACGGTAGCTAATTGGGGGTATTATTGCCAAACAGGGAAATTATATGAAAGTTAAATACATTACAGTGGTTCTTCTATACAATTAAAGATCTAGGAGGAAAGAGATGAAGGAGGAGAGTATGAGAAAGTAACAGTCATAAAGTAGAAGTACATTTTAAAAAGTGTGTTGCAAGAGTCTATTAAATAGAACTGAATAAAAGTCAATGATGCATATTTACTCTGTTGAAACTCATCTGAAGCTACTTCTTGCAAGACTATAGACGGAAAATCTCAAACTCCAGCACTGTGCTGAAATATTGTGTAGTCATAGGGCCATCTGGTAGGGATAACATTTGCCCCCCTCCATTTGCCTTAAGATCCAGGCCTCACATCTGTCCTTCCTCAAGCTTCTCCTTGCACATGTCGGTGAGTTTTATCCACTAGACTAATGATGATTGTTTTGAGCAGCTCTTTGCTATAAGGGTTAGATTTTGCCTGGCTTTTTTAGGCTTAATTGTACTTCCTTTCCCAGTTAACTCTGCTAGAAATTACATGCCTTCCTGCCAAGAACGTCTTGTGAGGGAAAACAATGCACATACGCAAATGCTTGGGTCTAAATCTGGTCCCAGATTGGCTAACCCCCAGGAAGATACTGCTGAACTGGGCTCAGGTTTGAAATGACATTTCTCTTATAAGAACTTACTTGAAAAACACCTCATTTTGTTTAGGGAGCTTTTATCCAAGTTGAAGCCCAGTATGTGTGAAGTCTATACTTATTTGTGCTTCTGCAATACGTTTCAAGGAGAATCTGCAAAGCCCGTGCCCATGCTGTACTCCTGAACAGGGCTCTATGTAGACTATTCTTTCTGATTTTGGCATCCCTAGTATTGGGCATCCTAAGTATTGGATCCCCAGTACATCCTAGGTACTGGAGTTGAATGTGCTGAAGGATATCAAGGGCAAAAATGTATAAATACCTAAGTGGCAAAAGGAAGACTAAGGAAAATATAGTTCTGCTGCTGACTGAGTCAGGGGCTCTTGTTTGAATTGGGAAGTAGGATGAGGTACTGAATGCTTTCTTCACCTCAGTCTTTGCTAGTAAGAGCAACCTTCAGAAATCTAAGGACTTGGAGACCAAGGGGAAAGTCTGGAGCGAGGAAGACTTACCCTTGGTGAAAGAGGATCAGGTTAGAGAATACTTGGCAAACTGGACATAATGAAGTCCAAGGGACCTGATAAGATGCACTGAGTGCTGAGGAAGACTGTTCATGTTGTTGTAAGGCCACTCTCAATAACCTTTGAATGATCATGGAGACTGGGAGAGATGCCTGAGGACTGGATGGAAGCAGACACCGCTCTTGTCTTCAAAAAGGACAAGAAGGACCCAGGGAACTACAGACCTTCAGCCTCACCTTGATCCCTGGGAAGGTGATGGAGCAGCTAATCCTGGAAACCATTCGCAGGCACCTGAAGGACAGGAAACTCGTCAGGACTAGTCAGCACAAAGGGGAAGTCATACTTGACCAACCTGATAACCTTCTATGATGAAATGAGTGGCTTGGTAGTTGAAGGGAGAGCAGTGGATACTGTCTACCTTGGTATCAGTAGGGCTTTCAACATTGTCTCCTGTGACATCCTCATGGAGAAGCTGATGGAGTATGGGCTAGATGAACAGACAGTGAGGATTGAAAGCTGGCTGAATGACCTGGCCCAAGAGAGTGGAGATCAGTGGCATGAAGTCTAGTTGGAAGCCAGGGGGCTAGTGGTGTACCACAGGGGTCAATACTGAGTCCAGTCCTGTTTAATGTCTTCATTGACGTTCTGGACAATGGGACAGAGTCTACCCTCAGCAAGTTTGCTGATGATGCAAGACTGGAAGGAGTGACTGATACACCAGAAGCTTGTGCTCCAACCCAGAGGGCCCTCAGGAGGTTGGAGAAATGGGCTGAGAGGAGCCTCATGAAGTTCAACAAGAGGAAGTGCAAAGTCATGCACCTCCATGGGGAACCTCATGCACTGATATATGCTGGGGGCTGACTGTCTGGAAAGCAGTTTTGCAGAAAAGGACCTCGGGGTTCTGGTGGACACCAAGTTGAAGATGAGACAGCAACTTGACTCAGTGGTGCAGTCTAGTTGGAGGCCTGTAGCTAGTGGTGTTCCCCAGGGGTCAGTGCTGGGTCTGGTCTTGTTTAACTTATTCATCAACGACCTGAATGAAGGGATGGAGTGTACTCTCAGCCAGAACTGGGATGAGTCGCGCATACACCAGAAGGCTGCACTGCCATTCAGCGAGACCTGGACAGGCTGGAGAGATGGGCAGAGAGGAATCTGATGAAGTTCAACAAGGGCAAATGTAGGGTCCTGCACCTTGGGAGGAATCATCCCACGCACCAGTACAGGCTGGGGGCTGACCTGCTGGGGAGCAGCCCGGCTGAGAAGGACCTGGGAGTGCTGGGGGACAAGAAGTCAACAAGGAGTCAACCAACGGTACCTTGGGGTGCATGAGGAAGAGTGTGGCCAGCAGGTCAAAGGAGGTTCTTCTTCCCCTCTACTCTGCCCTGGTGAGGTCACATCTGGAGTGCTGTGTCCAGTTCTGGGCTCCCCAGTGCAAGAAAGACAAGGAACTACTGGGGAGAGTCCAGTGGAGGGCAACAATGATGATGAGGGGACTGGAGCGTCTCCCTGATGAGGAAAGGCTGAGGGAACTGGGTCTATTCAGCCTGGAGAAGAGAAGGCTGAGAGGGGATCTCATCAATGCTTATAAATACCTTAAGGGTGGGTGTCAAGGGGATGGGGCCAGACTCTTGTCAGTGGTGCCCAGCGACAGGTTAAGGGGAAATGAGAACCAACTGAAACTCAGGGAGTTCCACCTGAGTATAAGGAAGAACTTCTGTACTTCGAGGGTGGCAGAGCCCTGGCACAGGCTGCCCAGAGAGGTTGTGGAGTCTCCTTCTCCAGAGATATTCAAACCCGCCTGGACGCCATCCTGTGCAACTTGCTGTAGGTGACCCTGCTTTGGCAGGAGGTTAGACTGGATGATCTCCAGAGGTCCCTGCCAACTCCTACCAGTCTGTGATCCTGTGATTAATCTCCATTTAAAGCAAGAAAGATGCACAATTCAAGGCCTTCCAGAATGACATTTGCAAATGTCTTGTTAGTAACCTGAGGAATATTTAAAATATAAGGTGGAGTTATGCTAGAAATGTTAGGTGTGTCTCAGAGTTGGCCACTGGAGAGCACTGGTGCTGTTAAGTGTAATTATTAATTTTCTATGGGGTCAACAGCCTGGGGCACAGATTGTCATTTATAGTGGCATGTGAAATGGACTGCTTAGTTTCCAGACGAAATTGTAACAAAAACACAGATGGAGTGATCACATTCCATCCACCCTAATTCTTCTTGAAATTCCTAATGAAGTATTTTCTCTTCCAGCTTTCTCCTTTATTAAAAAAAAAAAAATACTGTGTGGAGTGTTGCTGGGGAGAGGAGGAGGGGCTGTATGGCTCCCAAGCAACACCTCAGGAGTGGTTAGTTTTTGTTGTACATTGGCAAACCTTATACCGAACCTACAAAGGATTGAGGCTTTCTTCAATTTGAGAGCTGGTTTGGAAATCTGAAGGCATGGCAGGAGTGGGTGGAGAGGGAAGGGCAGGAGGTCCGTACTGAACAGTGTTTTCCATTCAGTTGCAGAAAGCAAATCCCCACCATGCTGCCAATTTCCTGTCATTTGTTTGATGGTGGTGGCATACTGTGGAGCACCAAGCTGAGCATCCCTTAGATCTCCTGCATAAAAAATGTGTGGGAAGATGATGATACATGTCTTGTAACAAAACAACACATAAGGGCTGTGCATCACTCAAGTCTCTTTCTATCTCTTCATTTTTTAGTATTACCCTGAAGAAGAGTTTGAGTTTGTCATCCTAAAGCTACAAAACAATTTGGTTCTTATGTGAGATAATAAAAAAATCCTGCCAAAAACACAATGTGGTGGAAAAATTAAATATCAGATCATAGCTCTGTGAAAAGGGTAATGTGGATTATCCACAGATAGTTAACTCCCATGAATACTGTATCGCTGGAACACCTCTTCTTTTCTCTCATCTCATCTATCAGCGATTGTTTTGTGGATATGTGTTTCATTTCATATCTCACTTTAAAAAAGCTGTCAATCAATATTTGCTATTCTGTTTTCCCACATTGCCATGAGTTAATGCAATGTTCTTTATCTTGATGGATGTAAAAGCGAAAATCCTAGAGCTGTTGCTCTCCTCCTGACCTCTCTTTTGGGGTCACCACTAAAGCTGGTCATGGTTTACTCTGCTAAGCTGAAGGCCCAGGAGGGCTACGACGTTTCCTTCTGATCCTTCATAACTATTTCCTTTTTAGAGTAAGAAGCTCTCAACTTTCTAGCAGTCTTTAGCCTTTTTCTTCCACAGTTACTTCAGCTACGTCTAGGCTGTTTTGGGGGGAGAGAAGGAATTTATCTGAGAATAAGGGATGCCCTTTAGGCCTCTATCCTGCTGAGGGAATGTTAATATATTAACATGAAGTGAAGAACTGACAGTTTTGGCCAGGCACTCCCATGGCTTTTTTCACTGCAGTGTCTAAATGCTTCTCAACTATCTGTGAGTTTATTCTTACTGTGATATTGTCAGCTTCATAAATCATTGTCGTTAACCCCACCCCCCTGTAAAAACTTAGAGAAATATTAATTACATTTGCCCAGATCACGCCCAAAAAGTTGACAATGAAACAGAGAAGTTGGCTCAAGTCTGAGTCAGCAGCCAGTATTTGAACATGAGACCTTTCTCTCAGCTCTCCCAGTGTTGGCCTGGTGGGCTCTGCTTTTTCCTTGGGAGGGTATGCGCGCTGAAAGGCTGGGGGTTGACCCTTTTAGGCTGAGTCCCTTATAAAACTCATCTTGGAGTGAGATGTAAATTTAAGGCTTTTTCAGGATATTTTGGACGTCTTTGAACAACCAGCACCCAAGCTGTGCACGCAAGGGAACCCACCACAGATTTCCTGAGATGTGAAAGAGGATCTTGACTCCAGAGCTGCTAGAAATAAGCAATGTGTCAACCAGAGAAGGAATATTCTGCATAAAATTCACTCTGAATCAAGCTACATCAGGAACAAGACAGCCAAGACCAAACTACTTCTTCCCAAGATAAATTACAGAGCAACTAGCTAAAGGCTAGCTGCAGGCTCACATAATTGAAGCTAATATTCTAATTGTAGCAAAGCCTGGACTCCAGCCAGGATATAAAACTGCGTTGCAGCACTGGTAGATGATCTCCTGGCATTAACGAGTACACAGCTTCCCTACAGCCCCTGTTTATATCTTATCTGTGTCACCATGAGATGCTGCTGTCTCACTCAGGGGTGCTGGAACACGCTCTAGTCGTGACAGCTGTTATGGGTGGGAGCTATCCAGTGAGTTGCCACAGGAAATTACCCCTCCATCCTTAGACTTCTTTTACAGGATCCAACTGTTTCTCTGATTTTCTTCAAGGATAGCGATGGGCCACACTTTGAATTGGTGAGACAATATAAACTGGGAGCCAGCAATACGCAGAGGTGGTACAGAGTCATGATAGTGTCCCAAAACCTACATAAAATCAGCCTGTGAAGAAGGACCAAGGAGCCAAATGGACCCTAGAACACGTAGGGATAATACTGGTGAGCATCTGCACTGAACTGACCAGCACGGCAATCTCTTGATGGAGGTAAGATCTCATGTGGCACCATTCATGAATAATGTTTCATAACGTCTCAATTTGCCTCCATCACTTCTCCGATGGCATTGTGACATCCTGGAGCACTGACCCTTGGGCAAGTATATCCTAGTAATATAGATCACTGCTTGGCACATCCTCAGTGCCGAAGCTGCCATGCCACATCCAGCTAGTGCTTCACTCTCGGCAAGGAACTCCAGATAAAGTTTAGGATGTGGGTTCATGGCTACCTGAAGACTCAAACCCATTTGACTGGGTTTTTCTGATAACTTTGACTACCTCAAGACATTTCCTTTGCTAGACCTGCAGTTACTGATTTCACTTCTCTCAGCTGAAGCAGAAGTGCTAAGATACGTAGTGTGTCCAAGCCCTGCAGGTAATAACAGGTACTTTTGTGTGTATATCAAATATGCTTTCAGGCACCTCCACAGGCGGATTGAGCTTGGCAGTGCTACAAATGACACGGTCTGTGGGGACAGAGGAGGAGACTGGATGACAAGAGCTGTAAGGAGCAGAGAGCAGATCTGAGGCAGGTATGGGTGTATGGAACACACCTCAGTTTTCTGTGGACCCCAGTCCCCTAGGAAAATGGCATACTGGTCTAAGCTATTAGCGGTGCCTTTCCACTTGAATTGTTGCCATGCTCAGCTCTCTTCTCACTGGGCTGTCCTGCCCGGGCGGCTCAAACAAGGGAAATACTGGCGTGCCCATTGTGGATGAACCTGGAACTTCACAGGTTCGTTCTGAATGTTGTTAGTCCCTTTGTCTATAAAGGGATCGCTTTATTATTACTGCAATTCTGGACTATGTATGGGACAGGGCAGGTCTGACCCGCTAAGCCAAGGTCATGTCTAATTGCATCTCTTGCCTTAAGATGGCAAACCTTTCCCATTCAAAAGAGTAAGTATTGAAAACACAGTTCTGTCCCAAATCAAGGTCAATTACAAGATTGCAGCAGGCAATATTTTTCAATAAAATATCGCTGACAGGAATGAAACTATATTCTTTTGAAAATCATCGTGTTACAGAAAGCAATAAAGAAAAAAAACCCTGTGAAAACCATAAAATGGTCCCTCCTCTGAAGCGTGTAGGAGGAATGCCTAAGCACAGTTTTTTATCACTGTATTCTGCTCAGTAACACAAAGCTGGCGAAAAAGATGATGGGAGTTTTGGAGTACCAACAGTTACTGTGTTAGTATATGAGACTTAATGGAAATGGAAATGTGGAAAATGGAAAAATGGAAAAATGGAAATATGGGACACACACCCATTCTAGATTAGTTCATGTAATTTAGCAGTCTCACGTTTCATTTTCTTTGTTAATGAAGCAGTTGCCAGTATGTCTTGGGGTAAACCAAAAGACGACGCTTATGTTCTGTCAGAACTGTTAGGTACATTAGTTAGTTAGTTTAACCCAGGGCTAAAACTGTGGGGTAGCCATATGTCCAAGATGGACATCAATTCCTAATGATTTCTCTAAAATGGATCGCTGAAGCACATCTAGCCAGGTAGTTCCCTGGTGGCACCACCCTGAGCTAAAAACACCGATTTCTGTAGGGGCAGTTTTTTAGAGATGCAAAATTGTTCTAGATTTACTCCTGCAGTGAGCAGCAATATTGCTTAGCATGAGGTTTGACCGTTGCCATTCACAAGAGCTGTGTAACATTTCCCATTAGCAACCCTCTGCTCACACCAGCAGAGCAGCTATTTGATGCTGAGGCAGCTCTGACAGGTACTTAAACGTATAAATAGAATCATGCTTCATAAATGTGACAGTATCACATGGTCGAATGCAAGGACGTGCTGAAGTGGGAAAAATTTCTCTTACCCCATAATTATGTGTGTGCTGGTATTACGTTCAGTGAAGTGGTAGGCCTGGTAAACCCAAGAATGAATAACTTGTGGCAAGCTTTAATTTAAACTACAACTGTGATAAAATTATTAAATCAAGGTTTGTGATGTAGATGGGTACTGGCACTGTACCTGTGCACATACCCAATGCATTTCGTCCTCAGCTCCCTGGGTGACCCAAGAAGTCCCCAGATGGGCTCTGTGTAGATGAGGCAATGGACTGACTTGAGACAAGGTGGTAGACTGGTTTCTTACCTGCTTCACAGCAAAGCAACTGACTGATTGTTACAGCTATCCAGGTGGGAATTCCAGACAATTGCCTGCTGTGCCTAGACCTGTCGATAGGCACTCTTTGTACGCTTCAATGTGTTGGTGAACTCCCTGGGTGGAGGAATCCTGGGCAGTCCCAGCGATACCCCTAGTTCCTGCAGCAGGCGAGTGTCGTTGTTGAGACGGACACGACAAGAATCTGGTGCAAGAAAGTGTGTGTGTTTTTTAATTAATTATTTCTAAACTTTTATACTATTCTTTCTCATACTTGTCTTCCCCCCATCGATCCGGGCTCCTGTTCTTTAAGTCCATTGACTCTTCACACCCGCACATCCACATATTCTGCTTCCCGTTCTTCTGCTTGTTTTGCACATCAGCATAGCAAAACTATCCAAGTTCATTATCTCGCACTTTCTCATGGGTACATGAGAATCTGGTCGAGGCCAACTGCCTCATACTCTGCCAAGGAATCTGCGGACCCGCCGCAGTTTCCCACAGGTGAGGGAACTGGCCAAACTGTACACGGATCATTTTAAATAGTCTGCAGAATGCAGATGCAGAAATGTCTGTGGAGGTGTTTGAGATTTAACCACCTAAGCAACCTGTACTAATTAAAAGGAGGGGCAGCAGGAGGTTGGATTAGATGACCTTCATAGGTCCCTTCCAACCTAAATTATTTTCTAATTCTATGGTTATAGGTAGGACATTCTTTGTGCACCGTATGAAAGTTAGAAGATGTTTTGTGCATAATTTAATAAATAGAAATGGATCATTCATGCACTGTAGCCATCATGCAGGACCGGAGACCAGCTGGACTGTAAGAAATCATCAGAACAGATTGTGGTATCCCATCTTGATCCAGTTGAAGATGCTCTTGCAAGAATGCTTGCAACGGAGACTGCCATCCAGACAGCAGCTGACCATCCTGTTTGAGAGATTTGATTCCCCACAGGAGTGAAAATCTTCATGCAAAAGATCCTGGTATATTAGGTTTAACAAACACTCTGTCCATAGTTGTCTGTGCAGTGCAGCCCTGCGAGCTTCCACTGACTGCAAACAGCTAGGCTATTGGAACTTTTGTGGACCACCAGAGTTTAGGTGGGTTTTTGTCTGCCTCTCACATTGTGTTTCTGGTTCTGCTTTGCATAGGTGCATGGGAGTGGATGGGATCTTGTGCTTCTCAGAACCCAATCAAGTTTCTCATAGTCTGATTAGGAGTGAAGGAATTCGGCAAGAACTGGTCGGTTCCAAGTGGTTTTCTTGTGGGTGTCTCCTCTCCCACCAATATGACTTGCTTACTGTAATCTTTGCAGAGAACAACACTGGTGGATTTTCTTTAAGAGGTTGTCACCGTGTAAGGCTGGGCCGGCGCTTAAAGCGGGTGGCAGATGTTCTCTGTTAACCCCGGCCTTTCCCAGAGGGGGAAGGAGAGGAGAAAATGGACAGAGACTGATGGGTTGGAAACTTAAAACAAACTTTAATAAAACAGTAACAGTGAAAAGAGTATAAATAATATTAAACCGAATACTACTACTAATAGAAATAGAAATGTGCAAAACCGATACTGCCCTTCCTGATGATGACTGTGGCAGCTTGCAGTGCTGACAGGGCAGGGTGGGCACCCGAACCTCAGAGAACTCAACTGCACAGCCGGCGGGAAACCGGGTTGAGGGGTGCAGGGATCGGGGTCGGAGGGAGGGGAGCAAGCAGAGTCCCACCAGGATGCCAACCATGAGGGAAAGCGAGGGCTGACCCCCATGATCCCTGAGCTTTATACCGAGTATTCCCGTGGGTGGGATGGAATACGGCATTGGTGAGGCCTGGGTCACCGGTCCCCTCTGCAGCTTCTGGGGGTGCGACCCCTCCTCCGCCTTCCCCCCATGAGGAGCCCAGCGCAGCCCAAGAGAGCCCGCAGGGAACAAGCACCCACCCGTGGGCCTTTCTGCATAACAACCCCGCTCCTGCCCCAGCAACAGCTACAGACATGAACTGCCCTCAGCTCTGACAGCAGGCACTGCCTGAAAC
>NW_009603165.1:18093-63795 GCF_000690535.1 Cariama cristata | reverse complement strand
TACAGACATGAACAGCCATCGGCTCTGACAGCAGGCACTGCCTGAAACCTGCGGTCAGCTCCAGACAGGGCAGTGACTGAGAAAACTTCAATGAAGGAAAGAAAAAAAAATCTGCTGAAAACAGAAATAGTTCTGTTTCAGCCAAACCAGGACAGAGATCCAGGGAAAAAAAAAGGTTGTTGGTCAAAAAAACCCCAACAAAACCCCAACCAAAATTCAGTTTGCTTTCTAACATCCAAAGAAAGTCTTTGACATAACAAGACCATTTCTGTATATTTTTGGTCACAGTTTATGAGAACCAAAGCTCACGCCGGTGCTGCATCATGACAGCGGTGGCGGTGGTTCCATACGTGTGTGGGCGGCAGGCTGCGGCACTGCTTGTGATGGGCTGCGAGTGGATGTGGCTGCTCTGCTGTGGTGTTGACTTCCCTCTGACCATGCAGCTGGCCGTGCTGCTGGCCACGGACACTGTGACAAGCCCTGGTGCCATTCCACTCTCCTCCATCCAACCCCACCGTCCCTCAGCCTCTGGGTCCTCCGTCAGCCCTCCCTTCCTCAGGCTTCAAAAAGCCCCGTGAGCTCCCACCCCGCTCTCCGTGCCCTCACCCCAGCCTGCCTTTGCTCTTCTCTTACCTGACTCCACGTCCCACTTCTTCTCCTATTCTTAGAGAATAGGCTGTTGAGTTCCTCTCCCTTTATCTAACCGACCTCAGCTCTGTGCCCCCGCTAAGGAAGGATTCTTTCTCTGATAGCACTTGTGTCAGCAATAGCATCTCCTCTTGCAATTGCATCTGGCCAAGAGGAATATTTAGCCAGAACGGGAGTGACTTGGCATAATGCATTGGTAAATTGTGTGAATTTGTGGCACTTGTTCTATATGGATGCAATGGAAATGATTTGAACAGAAACTTGTCAGCAGGCCCTGGTTTCTTCTCTTCACAGCATGATTCAGATGACATAAATACTTACAAGAAATTTTTTTTTTTTCTTTCTTGCTGTTTTACTTTTCCTTGTCTTCTCCATAGTCCAGATACCACGGTAGGCTATGTCTCTATGCTATGATGAAGGCTGCAATTAGTATTTCTATGTGCAAGAAGATAAATCTGAAGAGATCAGCAGCAGAATTTATTTGATATCATCCACGCAGACGCATATATGACAATGACATATTTCAAGAAGTTCCAAATATTTCCTGCTAAAAAAGACTGATTCCACATTCCTGCAACACAGTATCGCATTCTGTAGCTGTTGCAGACAGATTACGCCAGTGAAACTCTGGACGCAAGAATATTTTTATGTCATTCTTGCACAGTCTATCTCATCCCAGGGATAATAGAAAGAACACTTTTTCTTGAAATCCTAATAAATGCACCATTTTTTAGATATGGCTTGATTTCATGCTGTCTTGAAAGAGTGATTGACTTTGATTTTTAAAACCCTGCACATGGCATAAAAAGTGCAAAGCAGCCTTTCCTGTTTGTAAAATACGATTATTAGCCCTTGGAAACTTTTATTTCTATTTAATCTTCTGCTTCGTGCCTCCACTGACGCTGAAAAGCATTATCAAGTGCCATTTTGATGTGTTACCTCATGCGGCGAATTACTGAAATCAACTGAGCAGCGACAAACAGAACGAAGGCCAGGCTGCTCTTACAGGCCTGTACAACTTCACTGATGTCAGTACTGTTAAACTGATCTGTGTCCTAACTGGGACTGAACCCGGATCTTTATTTGGTTGGCTGGCAGCCTGTAGATGTACGTTCGCAGTCTGTTCCAACGCCAGCTGAAGTCGATGACAGTCTGCACCGTCTTCAAGGGATTCTAGACGAGGCCCTAGTTCTTGGATATAACAACATAAAAGTAAAAAATTTTTTTTTTTTAAATTTTTTCCCAGTGAAAAAGATAGATGCAAGGCAGTAGAGCGGACTACTGTCTAGTCAATGACTCTTTCACTGGGTGGGAGTTTTCTGGCTGTGAAGCTGGAGCAGTCCTACACGGTAGTCAGGAGAGGTAGAGGGGGAATTGTCCCTTTTGGCCAGGTTTTGTGTTGGTTTTTCCCTTGGTAACAGGATTTAATTTTTTTACCTGGTTCTGAAACTTTAAAACTCTAACTTAAATCGGTTAAGATTTACATCCGCTAAGAATCTGGCCTAGAGGTTTTGGGCCTTTCTGAAAAGCAGTCGAACAGAGTATATCGACAAGCCCCACAACACTCCTGGTTCATTGCAGGCTCTTTTCCCTGATTTACAGTGCACAGCAGGGCCATCGGTTGTACCAATTCTCCAGGGCCCTGAACTTCTTACTCTCCCACTTAAAACCAGCTGGAACATGACATCAGTGATTCACTGGCTTCCAGCCAGCAGATTCCTGCCCCGATACGTGGCCCTCTGTGGTTGATTGTCTTAGTGCCTGTGAGAGCCGGGTGGGACAACAGGACCCCTGCCTCTTCAGAAAACACTCATGGTATTAAAGAAAAAGAAAAATAATGCACTGTAACGTGATTTATCTGCAGCATTATTTCTTTCTCGCTAGTCATTTTGGTCGTACTTTTGGTTTCCTTCTTCCAGGTCCTAACCAACCCACCAAATCCGTAATCATCAAAAAGCAGTTCTGGACATACGGATTCATATGATTGTCCTGACCCAAGATCACATTCCCACTTACTAGGTGTTTGCTGATTAAAGGGAGATCATATAAACGCTCCGTGATCCCATGGCATCCTTTGGCAAAGATTTCAACTTGTCAGGTACCTGATGCACAAAGAACCATTTACTTTGTTTGTTCTGAATCTGGCTCCCACCAGCTTCATTTGAAGCTCCGCAGTTCTTGTAGTGGAAAACACAGCTCGCAGTTGCTTCCTATTTACCATCTCCATCATTTAAGATGTGACATTAGGACTACTTTTGTCCAGTGCTCATCAATTTACGTTTATCTGTACCGAAAGCTATCAACCGCTGTGATCTACCCAGGCACTCAGTTTTGTAAGTCGTGCAGTTCCTCACAGTTAGTTCATTTATGAACACGCTAACCAGAACTGTCTCCTGCGCACATCACTGTACACCTTCACTGCGTTTCTGCCTGCCATCCTATCAACTGGTTGCTCACTCCTAATCTCTATTTTTAAATGTTTTTTAGAAGCGCTAAGGAAATCAAGCATGAGGAAATTTGCTGAAGGCTGTTTAGAGGTACACATACACTGCATCAGCCAGATCACCTCGTTGAGTTCTTAAAATGAATCTACTAGGCCTGCAAGGTAAGGCATCCTCTTAAAAAAACCCAAACAACAACATATGGACTCTTCCCTAATGGATCATACTTGTCCAGGTGTCTGTTCTTTGCGATATTAATATGCTATCAGTGCCAAGGGCAGGCGTTGGGATTCTGTATCTGGGCTTCCATTGTTTTCCCTGAAACTGTTTTTCTAGTTAGTATCGTATCTGACACCCTCAAGTCCTCAGGTGTGCGGAATAGTTTTAAGCACACCATGCACCGCTTTCAGTAATCAAACTATTTCATTGTGGAGCTCTTCCAGAGCTATTGGGTGAGCACCATCTTAATCCTGACAACTTGCTACTTCTGTCCGTTTTCTCAAGGACTAAAATAACCTCATCTATTTTACAGTCACTTCAGTTTCAAACAGATTCTGTAACGAGTTCTCCCACAAAGAAGAGTCTGAACAGGGGAATGGTCCCCATTTTTTTCTGTTTTGTGTATTGCTACAAAGGTGCTGTTTACCTTCTTGGCAATCACCTCATTGTTTCGGAGCACTCTATTTATATCCTGATCATTCATGGACCCAAAAGACTCTCAAGTGAGAGTCTGTTTTTCCTGACATGCTCCAGAATTATTATTGTCCTTTTGCCAAGAACTCGAGAGCAAAGTGATGGGACTTAGATGTCCATGAGAAGTAGTGGACAATAAAAAACATTAAAAAATTGTTCTGTGGGGTTTGGCAATTCTTTGCTTCTTAAAACTGGAGCTAGTCATGACCAAAGACTAGCTGTACTTTCTGGCTCCTGCTCATTTTGCAAGCTTTAGTTCCTCTCTTTGTCCAGCTGGATATTAACAAAATGTTTCCTGCCTAGTTTTCCTGCCGAACTTCAGATGACTGACTGTGACTAAATGCCTTATCAAACAGGTACTGTTCAGAGGGTAAGGAGAGGTGCATTAGCTAACCTCACACTGAAGGAAGTCTCGGGTCTAGATACAGGTCCAGCTGCACAACTCAAGTATTTATCACCATATATTGCCAAGGCCAAACCACGCCAGAGTGTATTCAGGGGACAATGTTAGACAATCAATGTGATAGAATCATAGAATCATAGAATCATAGAATCACAGAATTGTTATGGTTGGAAGAGACCTCAAAGATCATCAAGTCCAACCGCACACCCGATGCCACCATGCCCGCTAAACCCACTAAACCATGTCTTGAAGCGCCAGATCTAAATGTTTTTTGAACACCCCCAGGGATGGTGACTCCACCACCTCCCTGGGGAGCCCGTTCCAATGCCTAACGACTCTAACAGTGAAGAAGTTCTTTCTAATGTCCAGCCTGAACCTCCCCTGGCACAACTTGAGACCGTTTCCTCTTGTCCTATCACTAGAGAAGAGCCCAACCCCCACCTGGCTACCCCCTCCTTTCAGGGAGTTGTAGAGGGCGATCAGGTCTCCCCTCAGCCTCCTCTTCAAACAACCCCAGCTCCCTCAGCCGCTCCTCGTAAGGCTTTTTCTCCAGGCCCTTTACCAGCTTTGTCGCTCTTACAAACAGACAACAGCTCTTACAAACGCTCTTTCAAAGATTATGGAAATGTCGACTGTTTTCTTCTGCGATTTTTGCATGACTGGGATTTGTAGGATTCAGATGTTTATTTACCAATTCAGAAAACCCGAACATTCCTTTAAAAGTACATGCAACATTAGAAGAGTTCTGGAAGAAACTCAGCCTGTTCCCGTTTCAGTAGGATTCTTTCCGTTTAAGTGGATTATCATAAAGTGATATTGGCAATTGCCAAGGCAATTGCACAGGGTACAACTCTCTCCATCAGTTGAGCAGAGGTAATTAGATTGAAAACCTGGCTGCATTAGCCTAATCCAATACTGTACCGAATTGTACAATCAGTTATACATCATATCATCTCAGCACTGTGTCAAATCAGTATCTTTTTTCAGCAGAAAAAATGTGCAGGTTGTGCTGGAGATATGACTAATGGGAATGCTTTTTGGAGTGTGTGTGCAGTTTGTACTGTAAGGAATGATGACAGTTGGTTTCATCTGGAGTAATTACAGCTCAGTGACCACTAGTTAGGCAATTACTCAGAGGAAATCCTCTTGAGGGAAGCAGATCTCAGCTTTGAGAAGAAAACTCTTCTCCAATACAAATTCCTTACTTGTGGTAGATAAACATTTCTTCTCCCAAAAGAAAGAAAAAGCAATGAAAACAGAGTAACGGTCTTATTTAGCCAGGACCCACAGGATTTTATGTTTCCTATTTGGAAAAAAAAATTCTGAATCTTACGGTGTCAATTTTGGTCACCATGATGCCACGAACTTCTTAAACAGACGAAAGAGAGAGGGAAGGTAGTTTTGACAAAGCGCTCTGTCATCTGCGTTACTAATGCACCGTGTCTCCAGGGACTGCTCAGGGAGAACAAAGAATTGTGCATTTGGGAAGGTATGCGTACAGTGAATGCAATTTATGATACAGACTGTACAAAACGTTGTGGAAATGTTGCATCTTGAAATTATCTTAGAATGGTTCTGACCTCCAGGAAGGCCATTTTAAACAGAAAGAATGTGCTAATTCAAGAATATGCCTACACTATGAATTCAGGACATTCCCAGCGAGGGGAATGAGATATTTTGCATTTGATACTTCAGAGTGCAATTCCAGAAAGTGAGGTAGTAAAGGTAGGATGTTAATAACTAGAGCCATATTTGATAAAGGGTTCTCTATTATCAAAGCCCCCTTTTTACTGGAGTAAGGAGCCAAGGAAGATGAAGAAAGGGAAATCTTGAACAAAAGAGGAGAAGGTAGTGCCAGATGGTGTTGCCAAGGCTTTTCCCTTAGATGAAAAGACCATCTCCTGTTTAATCCTTCTGTTACAGGTATAAGCTGAAGCCTTGAAACCAGTCTATCAAACCTCTGCAGAACTACACTAAGAAATTAACTCTTCAGTAAAGCCTTGTTTGCGTTGTAGAGTTCATCCTGCAAAAATCTGGTCTTTTAACAAAAACTATCCACAAAGCTTATAAAACAGAAATATTACTTTGGTTTGTTGTTTGTTCTCCCAAGGCTACCTTGAAGTAAAATCACAGCTATGGCACAGCGTGATAACTTTTGCTGTTTCTTCTAGTTGTAATCCAGATGAGGATCAGTTCGCAAGAAGAAAAAAAAGCCTTCTTTTGGGGAGTGCCGTTAATAGCTATGTAAAAATGAAAAATTTGACACAAAAAGACGTTAGTGTATTTTATTGCTAAATTTTAGTACCTACTGTGTGCATAACAGGTCTGTGAAACACGTATTCTTCAGACAGACCTTGGAAGTTTCTAGGCAGCTACGGTAGCAGGGCTATGCATTCTTCATTGCAAACTTCACTGCAAACTCTCCTCCAGGCACAGTAGTGGCCTCTGGCATGGGGGGACTTCTGAATTATTGAGTCAAATCTGCCTTTGATGAAATGTCTTTTCTCCCCAGATAGCTCTGATGTGTGATCTCCATCAAAATAACATTTTTACATCTCTGTAGAGCTTTTTAAACTGCAGAATCCTCCATTTCTTTGTACTTCTTATATGAAGAGAATTTCAACCCTCACAAAAAAAGGAAGTATGAGATGTATTTTCAGTATAGTTGGAGTCTACCTTGAGGAATTACTGCTAGGGTTAGCCTATGTATTCAAGCTCTGAGTAAATAAAAAGCATTTTGTCGCATATATTTGTTATAACTAAATAACGTTTATGTAGAGTTCAGTATCTAATGTCTGGCTCAGTATAGAGCGGGCAGATTACGTCTGAGTTTAACTACCACAGCATTTTTCATTGGCTGAGCTACATCCTTATAGGGATCGTAATTTTGGCAGTGACGGCAACAGTAATTTCTCTAGTAAATCACAATACACTCCCTAAATAGAAAGAGCTTTGCAATTTCCCGAACGAATGGAAAAATAATTTTGCAGGATCAGTAAAGATAGCAATAATTGTTACAGGGTTTATTGCAGTTTATGCAAAGAACCCCAGTTGCCCATGACAGACTATCAGAAGAAAGAGAGCATGAAACTGGAGTTGGTAATGAATGTAAGTGTAGCATAGTTTAAAAGAACAACTTTTTGTTGCTAAAAAATATATGAGTGCAGAAAGTGATAAAGCGACTGCTTCAGAAGCAATGAAGTGCAGAACGCCAGGTCACTTCATCGAGATAGCAATGTGAATAATGTTTTCCAAGGTCGATTTAGAACTAGATTGTTATTGGTAAGTGCAAGTTTTTTCTTTTCCTTTTTTTTTTTTCTTATTAAAAAGGCCACTGATGTCTCAATACACAGAGATATTAAAAAGTTCCAGTGCTTGTTCCTAACTGTATGGGTAGGTGGATAGTCCATTAGTTTGTTGTCTACTTCCTTACTTTGAAGGCAACATGAAATTGCATCAGCAACATTGGAGGATATAAAAAATGTTTAACTATGAAGCAGTGCAAATTTTGACAAAAATTAATATTTGCAACAGACCATGCAAATACCAATTTAGGGAGCTAAAACTATCTACATATTAATATAGTATGAAAATGAATATTATTCCAAATAATCTCCTAGTCCACATACTGCATAATTCAAAAAGGGAAGCTATATATGACTCATGATATGGCCTTGAATGTGTACAACAAAAATGTAAATTCTTTTTCCATTTTTGTCAAATGCTTTTTTGAATTACAAGGCAGTTTTCATTTTGTCATCCTTGAGTGCAGGGAAATGTTGAGGAATTTCTCTGCAAGGTGGTTATCTCCAAAACCCTGCAAGTGAAGAAGTCTGAAAATGTTGATCTTATATTAGAAGCTATTTTTGTATTTTAAGCTACAATTACTTATTTGGCTAAGATAGGGATGATGAAAAGACATTTGGAATAATTGATACCTGCTTTGGCGGGGGAGGGGTTGGACTTGGATGATCTCCAGCGGTCCCTTCCGACCCCGACCATTCTGTGATTCTGGGATTTTGTGATACTTCATTCTCTACTCTTCTTTTGCAATGGTGATTTTCATGATGTCTTAAAATTAGAATAATGAAAGCTTGTAATGCTTTAGCTGATGAAATACAGAAACTTTTTTTCTAAAAACGATGTACAGGAAATACTCAGCACTTCTGAAGGACTGAAGCTTAACAAAAATCTGGATGCAAATAGCTTGCATAGAGAAAAATGTGTGATCATTTCCGTGGCCTGTATGCAAACCTGTGTTCTGTAATAGACTAGCATTCTGCCTTCCAATCATAGTTCTTTCATATCTATGAAGTTTATTTTTTCCAATCCAACCCGAAACGCAGCACTAGAAAGAATGTTTTCCTTTTGTGAACAAACTTGGATGTTTTACAAAAAAAGTGCTGAATGTCAATTCTCTTAAGGCAACACTTCAAGTAAAAGTGAGTTTCAGTTGCACACGTAAAGATTTTAGTGGATTGACTGAAAAAGAAAAAGATTAAAGTTTATAAAAAACATTTTAAATAACAAATTTAATTTTATCACAATGGAATTGTTTACGTGAGGGCATCAAATGTACATTTGAAGAAAACTACGTGATGTGTTATGAAAAAAAGTGTTTTTATAAAGGTTTCTTATTGTTTTTTATTTTTCAGGTGGTTGTCCCTGGGACTAGGACTAACTCTGCAAGTCTCTAAACTAGTATTTAAATCTGAGAACTAGAAATTCAGGAGGTCTGTGTAATATCCTTCGAAGAGCCCAAGCAGCAGTTAAGAAAGATATAAAATGTTAAGTGCTACTCAGGATGTCTTTGTCTTTGTTTATGAGCTCTGGCTTTCAACATTATGATCAGGACTGAAACCTTTTGTCTGGCTAGAGTAAACTTGTAGTGGTTTTGCATTTAAGCTCTTCTGATGTTAAAAGTGACTCACGGTATAGCTGATAAACCGAAGCACTTTCTTGATGTGACCTGCCCTGTAAACAGGATCAGTGAAATGAAGCTGGTTTAAAAAAAAACAACAATCTGCAAACGTGTTCTCTGGGGGAAGGCCAAGCTTGGCCTGCAGAACTAGACGTGCCTGCGTGCACCTGGCAAGGCTGAAGGCTGATGTGAGAGAGAAATTTCAGCAGAGACCGGTGTCCCTGGAGCTCAGGTGATGGAGAAAACAGCTGGCACTCCCAGCACCCTCAGCTTTGCCCTGCCCATGCAGAGCGCGACACCTTTGGGCTTTGACAAGTAAATGAGAATTGCTCTGAAGCTGTACCTGTCTGATGGCTTTTACAGGGAAATCTAACAGGGTCACGTAGGTGGTTTCAGGGACAGCATGTTTCCACCCATTTGCTAGCTCTGAAATGCTTATATGCCCAAAGTGAAAAATCATGCCTTAGACAACATAATTTTTAGACTAAGCCATCACAGTGAGTGTGTCGCTCGGTGTCAGTACTGAGATCGCCCTGCAGCGTGTAACCATCTATTTAAACTTTTCTGAAAGAAGGCCCATGCACCAGTGTGGGTAACAGCAGGCCAGACTTCGCTTTGATAGTGCCTGGAATTATGATTACTTTTACATTATTCAACATTAGTCTTTTTTTGTTAATACCTGTAGAGAGAGGCAGTGCTGACATATTGTTCCAGGTAGCAACTCACTGTGACGGGTCAATGAAACTCTAAAAAGCAGTCAAGAAGGATAGTTAACCAGGGAGCAATCTACCAAATTTTTTGGGTGATAAACGTGTTTAATTGTATAAATAAAAGTGTATAAATAGCAGTGATCTAACTTGTTTCCTTCCGAGGAGCAGTGTTCCATATAGGACTGTATAAAGGCTGAACATGCATTTGGTGCTGGGCACTGCAGAGTGAATCCATAAGAAAAGAAACTCCTTGGTTAGAGTATACTCACATCCCAGGGAGAAAATATCGGGAGTGAATCATCTACCTAATCTAGCAATCAAGGGCACAGAAAGAACTGTGAACGTGAAGCTAAAGAACAGCAAATTCAAACTAAAACCAAGACACAAGTTATTCTGGTAGGGGTGATTGAAACAAACTATCAGGCGAAGTGATGGATTCTCCATCTTTCAGTGTCTTCCAGAGTAGGCGTATTCGCTGAAGATGTGTCTTTTTTGCCAACTACAAATTACTCAGAGAACGATTTGAAGGGCAGTAGCTGACGAGCTGAAGATCCCCTCTGGGCTCCAACTCTCTAAACATGGTGCTTTGCCACTGATCTTACAGGCAAGACACAAAATATAAAAGATGCCACAGCTTTCTTTTGCAAGCTAAAGGGGGAAAGAGAAACAGTAAGGACCATGGTGCAAATGGCAGCCTGAGGGAAGCAGAGCTCCTCTCCAGGTACATCTAAGACAAATAGGCTGTGGGATGTAAATAAATAGACTACAGTCCCAGAGTGCGAGGAGGATGTATGATCTTCTCTATGATGCTTTACACGAGATCCCCTATTAGCTTAAGTGTACATTAATTCAGATGCAATATGCATAAACCAGAGCAAATCCACAAAGCTGCAGAATGACAACAGCTGGAGTATTCTCTGATTACAAGGAACCCTTTCTGTGTGGGATGCTGGGGATCTGAGATGAAAATTAAAAACAATGCTGTAAAATGTGGTACTGGCACTTGTGCAGCTACAGTACAGAAGGCACATGTGGCACGTGCCTATCTGCATATACCTGTTTTCCTGGCCAATTCCCTAATTTTTCAAGGTGTAAGGCTCTGACAAGCACGCTACGTGTCCACCTGGTGTGTGAGAAACAGCTTGGCGCTTTACCACAGGGAACAAAACGTGCCTCACCTCAAGGGCTCAACTGATGAACTAACCGCACCCTGCAGAGCTGGTACCACCACCTTCATCTAGGGGAAAATAAGGATTTCCAGCCCTGCCCTTGCCCCCCTGCCCCCCCATCTGGTTTGGGAAACTACGTCGGCAGTTTCTGGCGTGGGGTGTTTTTTATGCCCCTACAGACAGGCAGCAAAGGTGGAACAGCAGAAGTGGTGGTGGCTGGTTGTCTCTTTGAAACAGGAAAATGTGAACACCACGTAGCTGTACCTCTAAGCTGTTTTTTTGCAAATGTCACTACAGGGATATATAGGAGTGGTGCTGGAGCCCAAGATTCAAGTGACTGGTTCACAAATCCCCAAAGTCTATGCAAAGGTTGTAGTCCAGCAGTAATATTTGTTTCCAATTTTATTCCTTTTTTTTTTTTTTTTTTGCTATAGAGCTTTTGTAACATGCCATTTTGCTTGTACTGCTAAAATCATGTGGCCTTAATCCTTTTTTTTTTTTGCTAAACAGGACAGGAGTCAGTGTGATGCTTATCTTGCAAAGGTTCAAATCTTCAAATCTTTGTCATTTCCTTGGCACTACCATTACACTGATGCTATCAGCAGAAGAGCACAAGGTAGTCTGAGCTGTTACGGATTCGTCATTAGCATAGAATCCTATTGATTCTCCGTATCTTTTTTCCAAGGCTGAGCTACTTGGACAGCCTGGAATATAATCGTTTAGCACTGAGTTTGAATTGAAAGTACTATAGCTTGGTTTCGGTGCAGTTTGCCTCAAAGTAGAGTGAATAGCAGGAAATATTCACAAATATGTTTGAGTCTTGAGATTCAGCGTGTTTGAGTGTTAAAAGTTATTTTTTGCTCCGTGGTGGATATGCTTTTCCTGATAGGTGCTTTTCACATGGAAGTTAGAGACTTACAGTTGTTTTGGGTGTGTGTTTGTTTGTTTGTTTGTGTTTTTCTGCTAGATATTCAACAAGTGAGACTTCTTTTTAAGGTGTTTTATTCTATTCTGTCCCTAGTTATGCCCTTGGGGCTATCTGTGCAAACAGATGGTTGTACAAAGGGAAAATAGGGTGAAAATTATGTGAAATGTTAATTTGAAAGGCAAAACCGCCCTCGTTCTGTAAGACTGGAGTTGGGAACCTCTGCCTAGGCAGAGGGTTTGAAGCCTTATTCTACCAATTTGGGCTGAATTCAAAAGATGGCCAAGTTTTGAACAAACCTAGACTAAATTATTCATTCAAGTGCAAACCAAGTGAAACACCAAGTTTCTTACCATCCCACCCCCAAACAAAGCCTTGCAGTATCAACAGTCCTATGCTTTACACTTGTTCAAAATTGCACCCAAAGCCAAAAATCCAGATCCTTAAGACCCAGCCGTGGTTACCTGTATGCAGCCCAGGAGGAGTTATTTAGGTATTACTTAGGTGTTTTCCCCCAATTTCCAGCTCTTTTCCTTTACTTTGTTATCAAAGGTCTGTTCGATGATGAGTATGTCCATCCTTTTTTTTTAGCTTTATTATATATGGGATGTGGCTCACTGGCACTGTATGCCCTGTGGCTTCTTGAATTAGGCAAGTTCTGAGCGGATTGTTCTTTGATTGTTGCCTGCAAATTCATATGAGTACATCCTTCCCTGGGGATGCACAGAATCTTCTCCTTTCCCATCAAGGGGGGTGTAATTACGATGGAGTGGGGTGTGACAGATACGGGCATTACAAACAGACTGTCAGCGCTTTCTGAATGACTCAGGTATTAGTTTTCCCTCCTACCAAACACCGACAGAATGTTCTGTATATCTCTGTATTGTAAATTAGCATCTTGGTATCGGTTCCCATTCATTCTGACACTGTATTTTAGCCAAGCACCCATAACTGTATGTTGCAGTGCATATGATCCCTCCTTCCTTCATCTGCTCGTTTGTTCCTGCTTCCCTTCCTTTACTCTACTTGCGACCGGGAGCCTTTATTTGTTTTCAGATGGAAATCAGTCCAGATTTGCATTTATCCAGTGTGCCATCCAATCTTTCATTTGCTGCATTTTTATGCATTTCTGGGTTCTGCATTTTTTGCTGTTAGGAGAGAACTCTCTTGAACCTTTGCACCTTTTTATTGTGCGTTAATGTACCTGTTCAAATCACACAGCTCATGGCTCGCTTCGCCTCAGAGTCCACTTTTTTATTATTACAAATCTGTAGCGAAATTGGAGAAGCACTCTGCCTTGCAGTACGTTTTACACTTACATGAACGCACAGACTGAAGACTTTTTGTTCCTGGAGGTCCCACTTTCTTGTAATTAATTTCATGCTAAATAAAATGAAGGTCTATCCATTTTACCTCTGACTTGAAAACCCAAAAAAACCAGAGGAAAGCTCAAAAATGAAAGCAAATCTCCATTGAAGTTTAAATATCTTCTTTTTAATGGAAGAAAAGAACAGTAAAAACTATAGTTTTTTGGATCCAAATGCAAATGGAGCTCGAGGAGCCTAATGTCCATGTATTCATTAAAGTTCTTCTGTCAAATCTAGTCCTGTTTTTCTCCTTTGTCCCATTGAACAGATTTGTGTCACTATAGCAGGGACATGGTTCATAAATATTCTTGCATATAAAGAAAACTCTCCTATTGCTTCTGAATTCCCTTTTTTTTCCTGCTTACTTAGAAGTTCAAAGCCTGGTGTCTGGGCAGGTATCCTAGTACTGCTGGTTGTTAAGCAAAAGGAATCCTCTGTCTTCTCATGCCACCCTGCAGTATGAGAAAGCGGTGTACTGACTAGTGCTTGAACGCACAGAACCGATGCCCAAGCCCTCAATGAGGGACGTTGAAACCCACCTTTGGAGCTAACTGATGATCAGGCCAAGGAAAGGATAAAACTGGAGTCTCTCTCCCCTACTCTGCTTTCAGCATCTCCTCTCTCCAGGTTTGGACTCTCAGTTCTCAGCCATAGCCCCAAGGTTTGACAGACAAACTTTGGTGGGCTGCTTCCACTCGGCGTACCCCTGGTTGGAGGGCATTGCTACTCCTAACAGAGCTGACAGATGGGTACACTGCAGCCACACAAGTGCCCAGTCCTTCAACTTGACTCAAATCCCCCTTTCCCCGGCCGTTTAACTCAGGACACCAGGTTGGCACTGAAGCTGCTGAGATGGAGGAGTGTGTGCCACGGTGCAGATGCGGAGCGGGGCAGCAGAGGTGCAGGTGGAGATGCAAGGTGGACAGTCCTGGGCCGTAACACCTTCAGCTTCTGCAGCCCATGGGCATGAGCCCCATAGTCCTCTTCAGCACCTAACTCGGCCTTGGGAACACCAAGCAGAGCCCAGCCTCTGACTTCTTAAAGACTGCAGTGCGCAGCTCTCCATCTCTGTATGGACCTCAGAGAAGTGAGCCTGAGAGCCTTCGCCAGACACTGGCTCCTCTCTCCCTCAAGATGCAGAAGGGCTGCCGAGTTGCGTTGCAAGCACTGCCCAGGCCAGACTGCGTCTCAGTGGGACCTTCTCCAGCCTTTCTTGCAGGCATGTTTGTGTACGTTAGGAAATGCCACGGATCTGCCAAGTGAAGAATTCCCCAGTCCAATCCTCTCTCTAGGCCCATCCCAGCCCTTCCAGGGTAATGGTCCTTGCAGGGGGATATTTTGGAAAAGCTTTTTCACAAGAAATACGCCGCTTCGCACGGCTCCTGGCATCCCAACCCCAGTGCGGTAGGATGTCTCAGGCCTTCCTGTATGGGTCCAGCCATGGAAATGTGGGCTAAGTCTCTTTCTAATCGCTTGTTTTTATTGCAGGAGTGTTCGTGGGAAATGTAAACATTACGGACTCCATCTCAAAGTAGGTCATGCTCCAAGCTGTCTCTCAGTATTGGTCATAGTCTGATAGCATGCAGTTCCCCATGTTCAAGAATAACCTGGAAGAGGCAAAATCTTTCCCTGAGGGATGGGGGACATGGGACATGCCATTCCTTCAGGGAACAGAAATAAGGGAATACGGTTCCTGGCTCCAGTCAGATGCTACAAGAACTGAACATATGGCTTGTTCCTAGCAGCAGCTTCACGAGTGAGTCAGTGGGTAAAATTTGTTTGCAGATATATTGAAAAATTGCGAACAATAGTCTTGACTGGAGAAGAAAGGCCTGCATTCACAAGGTAAATTATTTGGGATAAATCACACGAGTGACTCCAGCCTCCTTCAATGCAGCTGTTTACGTGAGGTGCCACCGAGCCAAGAAACAGGCAGGAAGGACAACCCGAAAAGAACGAGGTGAATGACTGACTTTCTCAGCGGCTGCTGTGGCTGTGTTGGCTGTGTAACTGACTCTTTAACTCAGCACTCTGTTAGAATGAAATTCGTTTCAGATCCCAGCATTTTTCCACATTTCGGGTTCATATTTACATTTGTTAGGGTTAATAGACCTGACAACTTCTTCATGTTCTCACCAGGGAGCAGTCACTGACAAACCGTGGGAGGGACTGAAACGGCATTCTCCACAGAAAATAAAATCTCTGCATCGCGGGGCTGTTACACCTTCCTCCCTAGTAACAGTCCTCAGTCCCTCTTGGCACAAATCAGCGCAGCGTCCCTGGCTGTACCGCAGCAATGCTAATTCGCACCACCTGCGGATCCGACCGCTTGTTCTGGCTGCTCGTCTTTCCAGTCTGCTTCCAGTAACCGCGGTGGGGTCTCAGTGTTTCCTAAATCCACTTTCTTCTTTTGGAGTCCTTCTTGGTGCTTTTCTTTTTCTTCTGAGGTGTTTCTATTTCTATTTCTTCTATGCTTGTGCTATAGAATCCCAACTTTTAAGTGCTCTAGCTTGCCTTTTAGACCCCATCTGCAAAAAGCAATTTTTTAAGAGCAGAGGTAGTAAGGAGAGGTCAGGCGAGTGGTGCCTTTGGCCACTTGTAAGGTTGCATGCCTTTAAAAAGGAAAATAATACAGGAAGCCAGGAAATTCATTCAGGAGAGAACTAAATTCAATTTTTAAGGGTAATACATAATCTGGGGAAGTACGAATCTGCATTCCTTCCACTGGCATCAGGGCTCTCAGGATATCCGAGTTAGGGACATTAGTGAGTCCGAGACACTATTCTTTCAGCTTTCTTCCCCTTCCCAGACTCCTCAGAGGAGCACACAGGCAGACTTTAAAGATTCAAGCAGACAAATCAGACCTAGGAAGTTAGGTCTTTTGAGCTGAACTGTGGTAAGTGGCCATATGTCTGCTCTCAACCTAAAATAAATGTGAACTAAAACGCAGTAGCTAAATGGAGAAATTTAAGGTAAAGTATTTTATTTGCATTTAAAGCAGTATACACAGTATGGGCAGGTCCTTTACCTAAGCTGATGTGTGATATCTTGCCACTGAGGGAACCAAATCCAATATGTGGGTCCGCATAGGCAGTGGACTCTCTCTTCCCCTTCTTCCAGGTTCAGTTCAAGAAGGCAGGAACTGAAAGCTGGTGACAGTGTTTAAAAGTCTCTGCTTTGCAGATGAGATTTTCCAAAGATTCATCCCCAAAGCTTGCCAGGCATTTTATGAGATAGTTGCATTGCATTCCTTTGTGCTCTTACTTTTAATGAAGTCTGACTCAATCACTGCAGCATGGAAAGGTCTTCCACCACAAAGCCTTGACTTTAGAGGTCTCCATAATAAACGTCTCCCAAAAGTATACGACAGTTAGAGTCATGTGAAGGGGTCAAGTTCTTGCTGTTAGCAACCTTGTGGTGAAAAGGGTAAGTCAGCCTTATGGTAGCACCTTGTGTCAGCCCCTGTAACAGACGATATTGCTCTTTCCATGGGAGTCCCAGCAACAAATGCTACACGTGGCCAAGTACTAATCATAGTTGTTTATTTGCAGACCAGCCTTCCTCTCACCATGCCTATCTTGTTTCTCCACCTCCGACTCCATCCCACGTATCCTCTGGCATTTTGGAAGCCCAGGAGCAGAATTGTCTTGGCTTGCCCTCAGTGCTCCTTTGTAATCCTATGGCCTATCGTGTTTGCCATGCGGGTTTTTTTCATCAGGAAGTTCTAGTGCACATCCTCTCTGTGAAGTTTTAATTTAGTTCTTTGTCAGACAAATCTCGTATGGTGACTAATGCAGGAAGAAAGATTGGGTAAAAGTCAAATAAGGTCTCAAAGATTTGGCCCTGAGTGAAGACGCTAAATATAAATGCAAGGTAGACTGGGGAGTGGAAAAATGCTGGCTTGCATACAGCTTTTCTTCAGGGATAAATAAATTCAGAACATTTTTAGATACAGACTGAATAGAGTATAATGCTGTATTTGTCCTCAGTTTTTATCACAACCGAGAAGAGTGAAAAATTGCCTCATCTGTAAGGGCTTGGAATATAATGAGCAAGAATGAGCTTCTCTGTCAGTCCTAATAGCTTTCCCTCTGAACAGATAGCTGCAGCGGGCGAGATGTCACTTGTTCCAGCAGGTACGGAGCAGCACTAGTTAACCACAAGTTTCTCTCTGCAACTCGGCCGCTGAGTTAGAAATACAGACACCTTCGGTGGTATGCCGTGGAGCATCAGTTACAGCCACGTGTATATAGCTATAGATGCACATAAAGAGAGGCAACACATATAAATGCGTACAGAGAGCAGAAAAAGGCTAAAAAACAGGTAGCCTACAAACCGTTGTGCTCCATCATTTTAAATACATGAAATCAAACTTTATTTGAACTAAACTTTGCATAGAGTAACACCAAATTTGCTTAAAATCTCTCTCTCTACTAATATATTAATACATGTGTCTAAAATACACAACATATATGTACCCCATATATTCTGAGCAGCACTGAAGACATTATTGAAATCCCTAAAACATCAGGTTTATTTAACCTCTGAACTTGGAGAGCAGCGGTACACGTTCCTACGTACCACTAGATGGTGACTCGTGGAAGGAGCTGTTGACTTTTATCCTAAAGTACACGTCTCTTTTTGTTGGCGTGAAACGGAGTCATGATACTGCTGTCTGCGTTGTTAATAATTTACCTCTAAATATATTGCCATAAACATCCTGCTGGTTGTAGGAGTCTAAGGAAAAGCTATGGAAAAATGGTCCCTGCTAGATTCTGTTTGGGATTTGTAATATTTTTGTAGAATTCAAACCTTTGTTTTGTTTTGTTTTGTTAATAGGGGCTGCAGGATGTCACGTACAAATGATTAGGTTGTAATTCAGATACCTCCTGAGCCAAAGCAGCATCCAAGGTTTTCTTCAATTGCGTAACGCTGTGTGCATTATCTTGTATAAATGGTAAACCTTCCCACATCAGGCAAAACTGTCTCCCCCAGTGTGTGTTGTGTTTCCACTCAGAGCAGCCTCTCACTTTAGCTATCTGCTATTAAAAGGCTACTTCAAAATCATACTTTTACATGGTTGCAGCAACAAGATCAAACAAAAGCATGTTGTTTGGCAGCTGTAGTCTTGCTCTTCAGCTGGACAGGGGAATCGGACTCTTACCAACAACAGGCTGTACCGCAGACCCGCTCACCGCTTCCCTCCGGGGACGCTTGTTGCTATTAATACTTTTTATCTGGCATAAAGGGTGAGAAAGCCTTTAGCCTCCGATAAGCGGTGAAGTTCATTGATGACTAGGCATCGAATAAGGAAAAGTAACATTTCTCTCTGTCTCTCCTGTTAATGCGTCATTGAGACTGGAAGTTATTTAGAGCTGAATTTGTCTTTTTTGTACAACATAATTTGCATTTGTCCAAAACTTCCTACAATGAGGGGGACCTGTCTCCAGTTGTTTAGCCCAGGCTGCCAATCTCTATCAACAACAACAAAACTGATAATAAACATTCATTGCAATAAGTGATGACTTCCTGTAATTTGCTCATTATTTAACAGACTGTCACATATAGGTTATGGCTTTCAAAAGCAAGTGAAGAATGAGACAGTCTTGAAGGTCTTGGTTCCTGAAAATCAGGCTGCTTTAAGGAGAGTTAAAGTCTGTAATCGCAAATCACTTTGGGCCTATACAACAGACTCCCCTTCTGAAAGTGATAAGTGAATAGTTTGTCATGGATATTCCTGTGGTTTGTAGCCCAGGAGTATGACGAGGTCTCCCCTTGCTTTACTTGTGCTGTCCTGCTGGATGACTCTGCCATTGCAGGGGGCTTGTTCTCCCCACCAAATCAGATTTTCTTTTCTCATCAAGCAAATTTCAGCCTGAGAACTAGCCTTTGTTTTCTGGGAGCATTAACACAAGGTAAATTTTTCTTATGCAAATGCTTATGGAAAGCCAAACCAGGGCTTAACTGAATCAAAATGTGTCTGAAGAGCCACCAAGGCATCTGAACATGCTTGTCCTGGTTTTCACCTACCTCCGCTGTTGATCAATCCATTACAGCACGGCCTTGTGCACGGCTGGACTCCAGGCATTTTCTGGTATGGTGTTTATTCACGCCTTGCCAAGGTGAAAGATTTCTGAAACAAGATTAGCATCAGTATTTACAAGCAGAGGGTTAGCTCTAGAAATAGCTCAATCAAAAGATGTCAGAACAAGCAGCTATTCCTGGGAAATTATTTGCAAGGGACACATTCCCCCCTCCCCAGTTACGCTTAATGTTTTCCTTCCAGCATCAGGTTCACTCTCTCCAGTTCAAAGCTTAAATGAGGAAAATAAATGTTTGCTTCCTAGAGTACAGCTCTGTTTATTTTCTGCTACCTTTCCGCCTGCAAAACTGCCTATTGAGTTCTTAACCTGTGTGTTTCTCTTCTAATGACCAATGACTAAGCCTTAAGCTGTGCCAATGCTGACAAAACAGGCTGTGTCTGTGCCACGCAGAAGGAGATATAAGTGGATTTTTATTTATTTTTTTAAAATTGAAATAATCTCTGATCGTATCTTGGTAAGCGGAGACTGCTCACATAACCAACTGTGTGGGGACAAGAGGGATGAGAAGAAGTGTCCTGGGAGAGCAGAAGCTTTGGAGGTGCACAGGATTTAGGCTGAGCCTAAATAAAATAGGTTTAGTCTCTTATCTTTGTTTCTGGAATTGTGTCTTTCGTTTTAGAATTCACGCAGGCTTGGGCTAGAAATTGTCAGTGTCAGCTTACTGGGCTTAGAAACATACTGTGCAGTGTGCTTGGGGGGAATCTTGGCATACGAAAGGATAAAATCTTCAGAGCGCCAGCACAGTCACTTGTGTGAAAGTGAACTCTGCTTGGAAGATGTTCTAAACCTAAATTGTTTCTGCAGACTTTACAAAACGTTTAGCCACTATTCACCAAAGACAATTTATATGCCTCGGATTATCCTAAATCTAAGCATGATTTTAAAATGTAGCCTTCTAGCCTGGCAGGCTGTGTTTTGGGGAGACGCAACGGTCCTTTATTTTCCATTGTGAGGAAACAACCACCAATATCTTGACTTTCAGAATGGGTATACAGCCAAGTCTTGTAAATGCAACACCGTTAATTTGCAGTGTCCTGCTATGAGCCTTGTCATACTGTAACCCAAATCCATAATGTGACCAAAACCGGCTTCAGGTAGAGTGCATGTCTTTTAAAGCAAACACAGAAACAAAAAGCAAAACCGAAACCAAAAATCCAACCCCAACCCAAAAGTGAGTAAAAATTTCATAGGAGAAAAGCACAAAAAAAAGGGTGATTATTCCTTATTCTGTGTGAAACAGGAGCTTTTGCTAGACCCTAACCTATGTTCTACCTCTCCTCTCACCACAACTTGTCAGATGAGTTTTGAAACCCAAGGCAAAAATTGGTCATTTAAAAAATCGCTCTCGTTAAACTATTTTAGTGAGTTATAATCTAATCAACAAATATGTTCTAAATCTGGCTTGCTTTTACTAGCTAAAAGGATTTTTAAAGAAAAATACCCTATGGCAAACTATACGTGCACATATCTTGCGGCCGAGTATCAGCTGAAGAGTTAAATCTTACAGAAAATGGACATAACAGACCAGAGCTCATGTGATTTTCTGTTTTCCTGTTGCATAAAGTATCTGGGAACAACGAGCGTGGTACATTGCTGCTACTGATGCTGTAGCTTGTCCCTTTGTTTAATTACTGCAATTAATCTTAATCTGTCTTTGTTTGGCAACAACTAGGTTAGGAAGAACCAGCTGAATGCTTTTAATAGAGACTGCTGTTTTGATCACTAAACTCACAGTCTTTTCTTTGACAGATAAAAATATTCAGTATTTTATTGCAATCCAAGTGAACGCTGTATGGTTCTTCAAAATACAATTGTGTATTACTAAGGGAGCGGGAAAAATATTTGCTACAAAGGAGTATTTTTGTAAATACAGTAGAAAAATTAAATTCAGTGTGTCTAGAACATTTTGCCCTGTTCTGTCTCTAAAAATGACACAGCTGTGTTTCACATTGTATGAAGCACTCACATAAGCATTTAATTCACTCATTGTAAATTGAGCTACATAAAGATGATGTAATAATTAGGTCTGAAACAGATGGAAGGCCTACTTTAGATAATACACGCACTAAAATAGCATATGCTGGCTTCCTTCAATTCTATACATTTTAATCTGTAAAGCTGTACGTTTGATCAGATGACAGTTACTGAATATAATGGAACAGGCGAAATTTGCACAAAAATTTCTGAGACAGAAGCTCTTCAGTTTTGCAGTACGGCATTTTTGTAGGCATTGCTGCATATTCATAGAGCGCTGTGTACAATTTCTTGGTTGTGATTCTAGGAAAACACTGTGAAGGAGCACTGATCTCATTGAAACGAGCTTCAGATTTTCCACTGAGTGTCAATGAGTAGAATTTTACCCCATGCAGGCTGAAGGACCACAAGGTTCTCTGGTCTCACCTGGGCAAATATCAGTCCGGTGGGCCATCTGGTCTTTATCTGCCCTTGATCATGTGAAGAACAAGACGGTGCACACGTAGAGAGGACGGAGCACACCGTCGGGATAGTCACACCTCCAGAGGTAAGCCTTCTATTGCAAGCGGGCCTCCAGCACCTCTGTAAGAAGAAAAGGTTCTTTTGTTCCGTTTCCAATGCTTGTTCTTGCAAGAGCCCAATTAAGCAAGGTTCTCTACTATTTTCAGCTCCTCTAGCCACAAACAAGAGCTGGTGTCCCATCTGGCATAGCAGGTCAAAACCGAGTCTGAACTTCACCTGGGAGAAAACTGGAACGTAATGCTGGATTTTGCAGAGCAGGCATTGCCTCTCACCATGCAGCCAGACCTCCGGAGTGAGCAGGTAAACACAGCTTGTGCAGATTTCAGCAGCAGCCTTGAGAAGCAAATACCGCGGGTGGTGACACAGGCATCAGGTATTGCAAATGCTGCAGAATAAAGTTGGTCGTGGTACATTTGCCATTTCTACGTGTTAAAGATTTTCTAGGCTTGACGGGAACACACCAGTATTTTTTTGTGCCAGCATTATATGGAAGTGGCAAGTGTGCTCAGACCCTGGGATCTGGATGATTTTCTTTTCAGAGTAACTGTATGCCTGACCTCTATTCTGAAAGTGTTTTAAGTAGTAAGAAACCTTCTGGGTCTTTTGACCTTCTCCATGTCTGTCTTACTGATGGCCAGTTGTGTCTCACACAGTTCCGCCTGCTGTGAGGTGACTTTTTAATATTTACATGTTGTGCTACTTAAGACCCACCATAACGCAACTCAGGGCAAGACTAGTGTTGGAGAAACTGAAAGGGTTGCATGGATTTGTTTGGAAAACCTGTCAGTGTCTGTAAAATCAATGTGCTGAGGTTTTCTCGTGCGCGATTTTGCGTCGGCTGGGTGAGGCAGGTAGGGCTGAGGACATCCCTCTTTGGACCTGCAATCGCAGTGCCTTTAGCAGGAGGCTCTCTGCTCCAGGGAGTGCAGTCGTGTAGTTCAGAGCATTGCTCAGGCTCAGTATGAATAAGAGCGGATTAAAGAAATGGTTAGCACTAATACCCCTCAATTTATTCAGTACAGAGTCACCCAGCTGTGACTGGGCAGCCATCACTTGCTCCCTGAAGGCCCAGTTCAACACTGGGAGTACATGAGCTTGTGTTTTACCAAATAAACTTCAGTCTGTCTTGCAAGATATCCTCCGCAGGGATGCAAGTCTAAATCACGTAAATCCACATAAAATGACTCCATGAGTGATTAGTTCAAATCTAAGAATTTTAAAAGCAAGACATGGTGGGTTTGTTCACTCGAGGAAACATTCAGCATCTATTTATTATTACGAACAAAGCCCAGCAGATTATAATTACTGTTTTCTTTTCTTATTACTGTGGCAATCAGCAACACTGCAGAGGGAAACTGCCTGTGGCCCAAAGAGCTTGCAAGCCAAGCATAAGACAAGGGGTAGCAGATGAATGTGATGGAGGTGTCAAAGTTGTTTCAGCAGTGAAACTAATAAAAAAATGCTTTACTTTTCTCTTGTTATTAAAAAAATAATCTCAGGATTGAACACAGTATTGCATCTGGCCCCAAATGAGAGCTTGTTATGGGTACCTGGAAAAGATGCAAAGGAAATGAAGAGCTGGATTTTTCACAAAGCTGCTACAGATCTCGGTGCTGGCATCTGTCTTACCCACTGGCTCACAAATAGGCATCTTCCTGGCTCATTTCTGGTAAGAGTTGGGGGCTTTCAGCTTCCCCTTTCATTCTGCCGTACTTGGTATTGAGAGCTAAACAGCCCCTGGGACTCCGGTCCTACAGGAGTCTTTGGTCAAGAAGACTACAGAGGTGTTTTGTGGCTTGCTCTTTCCTTTGAAGCATTTTATATAAACCTAAAGTATCTAAACAGAGAGATTGTGCAAAACAAATTCCAGATGGGCTCTCATCCCATGATGAAACCGCTGGCTGGGGAGGTGGGAAGGGGTTTCACCACCCTCAGCACCTGGGCAGCGTGTCCGCTTTTGGCATTGCAGCCTATCAGGCCAGATCTACAGTTAAGACCCCACAAGATTTTGTGGATGCTTCCGATATAGCAGAAAAACCAGGAAGACTCTCATTTAACAACTGAGTGATGGAACCTCCTAAAGTAGGTTGATCCTGAGATGGAGACAAAAATAAAAAATACATACACACATATATACAGAGAGAATCAGTCCTGAGGCAAGGGTCTGAGGGCCTTCATGTTGAAAAAAAGTAGCTTGTTTGATGTGATACTGGAGTAGGAACCAACAGAAGGATTCAACGACCTGAGCGAAGGTCTTCTGTTGAAACTGTTGCCTCCCAGGAGCACAAGAGACAAGCTGTGAGGTTTTTGTGCCGTTGTAAGTTTGGGACAAGGGTGTTATTCATAAGAGGGGTTGAAATCAGACATTCAGGTCATCCCAAACAAGTTTTCATACATCCTATATACTACTACACAGCATTTTTGCTACATTTCTGTTGCATGCTTTATAGAAAAAACTATTTTGTGTAAGCTTCCGAAACCGGCCTTTTCTGCTACTGCTCCTTTTCTTCCTCTGTCAGCCGTGCCGCTAGCTGCAGGCAGTATGCTCATTTAGCATACTGCAGAGACGCGTCCCTTTGTTCGGTTTACAGATTCTTCACCGAGTACGCGTTTGTTATTTGGCGATCTTAAACAGCTGATTTTGCAGGAGCGCTTTCAAGCTCTGGCTTGTTTGCCAACAGTTTCTAATAAGCCAAGGAAGAACAACAACATATAATCAAATCCGTTATGTCTACATTAAGATTACAGTCGAGAAAGGAAATTAAACAAACAAAAGTATTGCAAAAATACAGCTAAGAACAATGACGATATCTGAGCAATGTTGTAAACACTTATTACTGCTTACATAAGGACCACTTGTCTGTTTACTCTCAAGTCTGGGACAGAACAGACTTTCCTTTTAAGGCTGCCCTCCGATAAGGTCTACCTCTCTTAATATGGAATCATATCAAATATAAACTTGTTTCTCAGCAGCTCTCTTAGCAATAGCAAAACCATTCCTTAAGTGGCCAAACCCTTCCTTCAGTTCTGACCATTTTTATTATTGAACAAACAACAGAAATGCAGGTAAGATGGTAAAATTACAGAGGAATCTATCAGCCTTAGGAAAAAGACATATTTAAGATGGATAAATTTAAAGGAAAATACTAATTACCATAGATACCTAATGGAGAACCAGTATTTCAAATGCACTAGTGCAGATATGTTTGTCAATGAAGAAAACAGGTAAATAAATTAGATGCAGTGTCAGTTCAGGCCTGAAAAGTCACCTTTCTTTTTGATGTGAGGAGGCAGCAAAAGTAAACAAATACGGACAAGCCACTAGCAGAGAGGAGGCAGAGGTACCAGGCTCCGCAGAAGGCAAACGGGAATAGTTTTGTAAGTCAAATCTCTTTCCGAGTCCTCCCTTATTTGACCTTTGCTGGGGGAGAGGGGTCGGCCGCACACCGCGCTCTGGCAGCGGCTCTGTCTTGCCAAAGTGCGAACGTGACGGGCAGTTGCAGCGATGTGCAAGCTCTGACCAGCCAGAGAAGCATCCTCGTTACTGAAAAGGCTGTTTTTTAAGGGAATGGCCTCCATGCAATGATCGCTATAAAAAGTCTGTCTTTCTCTACCAGCATCTTTTGATGAAGACTTTAATAGCAGACTTTGGATTATTGAGCCATAAAGTTAATTGGGACTTTGTTCAACCAGCTACTGTGTCATTAAGATCAGTGGCTTTCCTGGGATTGAATTTGTCTAGAAACAAATTATTCACTGTGTTCTCAGGAGGAAGGATTGTATTTCAGTATTTTGCTAGAGAAGGCTGCTGAGGCAGAAAGAAGAGAGAGAGAGAGAGAGAGAGAGAGAGAGAGAGAAGGAAAGAGAGAGAGAAAATACATGGCATGCTGTGCAAATGATATGGTCCTGCTTTCTTCTCTGCATAATTCAGTCCTCGCCGGATTTTAACAGGCAGGCTGCGCTCAGTTTGCCTTTCAGAAGCCAATGATTGGAAATGCCATCTCTCACCTATTTCTCTGCCACAGCTCCGAACGTGGCAAACGATTCCCTCCGAACGGGGACTCTGACTAGCTGGAAATCATTACTTTTCCTCCAGGTTTCCCGTCTGATCATTTTACCATTTAGGGTTAAAGAAAACTAGTTAGCATCATAGCATTAAACCAGTAACTACCTGCTGGAGGTACAGGGAAATTAAGCTTATTGAGAGTGAAGAGACCAGGTTTTTTGTCAGCACATTTACATGGAAGGGAAGGTGGGGGGAAGCAGTCGTGAATCTGTCCCGCGGGGGCAGACCCGCTCACAGCAGGGGACATTTCTGTCTGCTCTCGGCAGGGTTTTCTGCTCTCTTGTAACCAGGCAGTAAAAATTACTTGGAGGGGGGAATTCTTATTCTTCTTGGGCACAGCCCTGTTGATGACAGCCGGCACTACTGCTGTCTTCTGGGAATTAAGTTAGTGCCTTTGAAAATTAAATCACGGGGAGGGTTGCTGGTTTTGCGGCAGTTTTCAAGATCTGAAACGCGTTTCAGGCTTTGTAGAAAGAAAACCACTGAGCCTTTCTTCACACACAGAGAACGGTGTGACAGTGACCTTTTTTCAGTGCAAAACCTGGGAAGCCCAGCTAAGGACATAGGCACGAATTGCCTGGGCGAGGGGCTCTGGTGGTAAGCTCTGCAAGGGGGAAGCAAAGGCGATCGGAGGTCTCGTGGGTCAGCAGCTGACCCCAAAGGGAGGTGTAGGACTTTCGGGTATCTGCAATCCAAAGCTCTGCCTGCCCACACGACATCTGTAGCCTGCAGAAGGCCAATGCAGCAGCATCGCGAGCGTCCGGTGTGTGCCTGAGCCGTACTGTAAGCGTGGGTCTGAGCTCGGTTCGCCCGTTATGAAGTATCTGGGTGCAAGTCCTCTGTGCTGTGCAGAGATGCAGGGACAAGATGAATAAAGCCCAGGACTGTGCCATCCCCTACCTCTGTGTGATCAGGACGTGAGCAGCAGCCAAAGCTGTCATCGCTTATCCCATGCTTGTGGGAAGCACCGGGTAGCTGACGTCTGGTAGGGTGCCTCTCTAGAGAGACCCAGCCTTACCGGCTGCGGCAGCGCATAGATGAGCTAAAGAAATTAGGACAAATGGGCAATGGAGATTATGGGGCTTCTGCTGCTCATGCGCTAGCCCATACTGCTGTGCTCTGTGGCTGCTTACTGTGCATTCAGGTAATATTTGTATTCTTGAGGATGTATAAATTAGACTAAAAGTGGAGAGATATAACCTGCCATACAGGATCAGGCTGCTGAGGCGTCTGCACCAGCATCCTGCTCTAGGACCAGCTGCTCTGAAAAAAAAGGATCAGAAAGCTCAGTAAGTGGCATGTAAGGGAGTAAAATCCTTCCTAGCTCCTCTCGCATAGTGACTCTGTTCTGCTTGAAGCTTGGCTGCACTTAGAGACTCTTCAGAATTATTTTTTTTTTCAGGGGGAAGAATTTTTGTGTAGTGTTAAAAGAGCAACTATTTAATGGAGCATTTTTATGATGGAAATTAATTTGTGCTTATGTATGTTTGTATATTTTGTTGTGAATATGAACATAAGCATCCTCCTACACCTATTTACCTCAATATAGACCTAGATACATACTACATACAGTGCAACATGCTCAGTTTCTCTCATAACTTACTATGGAGATCTCTATCTATCCCTGTCTTGGTATGCCCTCTCTTCCCCCCTCTCATATCACTTCAATAAAAAGCCAAAATCTGGAGGAAGATACTAATGCTGTACAAACATTTGAAATGTGAAAAGAAGCGAGAGAAAAACAGTTTCGCCTACCCAAAACTGTGAGGGATAAAATGAAGGCTTGTCGGTTCTGTGTAAAGAAGCAGAGATTCAAGTCAGGTATAAACCTTTCTCAGTGCTAAAGCAGATCAGGTTGTGAAATAAACCGCCTGAAAAGCTCACTGAGTCACATCAAAGGAGGGATTGCGGAGCTGGTGGCTGTGGAAATTGCGATGGCATTAGGATGCGACTAAAGGGCCCCAGTAAGGCTGGGTCATCCACCTGACCCTGCCACCTCCACCTCGGGGTCAGTTTTTATTTCATGCACAATTTAATGTGACTTCTGGCTTATCTGCATGTAACTAAAGCTGGCTGTGCAGCTCCTGGTGTCTCCAAAGTCTCAGGTCATGGCTAAGCGGAGAGGTGATGAGCCTCCAGCTCATCCAGCCTCCAGCAGACGGGGCGAGGGATGCCTCTGTCCCAGTTCCCTGGGCTGTGCCCTCCCGGTCCCTCCCTGTCCCCCGGGAGTCAAGAGGGACAGGACGGCTCCCTTGGAGGCAGGGGTGGCAGCAGGGGAGAGCGGGGGGTAACAGCCCCTTTCCACACCCACAGCAGCTGAGACGTGAGCCCAGCATAACGGTCATGTGGAGCTGTGCCCTGTACCACTGCCGTCCATGTTGACCATCAGCTAATGAGCTGGAGAGAGCAGAGAGCAAGAGATGGGCAGAAAACAGCTGGCTTGGCAGGGCTGTAAGCATACCAAGCGCAAACACTGATTGGTCACCACTGTTTCCTGATGGCAGATTTGCCAGTTTACCAGGTGCCAGCAGCCAGTGCCAGTGGGAGGAAGATTCTCGCTTCGCCATTGGCGATCAGACCAACACCGGGTCGGGGAGCAGCCGGCGCGGTGGGGTGAGTCGCTCTGCGTGCAAACAGCCGGTGCCATGTGCTGCGTCTGTTTATGTGGACGTACACATGTGTTCCTCTCTTTCTGTATTTTCTTTCAAATGGTGTTTTTTCGCTGCGTCTTGCTCAGTTCCATGACGGTACCGCATTCCCAACGACACTGCTAGGTGCTCATCACTGGGATCAAGGGACAAAATGTCCTGGGTCACGGTAACAGTATACAGTCATCCTAACCGAGTTATAGTGTGATGTCTTTTATTTGGCTGGCCATTTTTCAAGCAAGCACGCATCCTCCTTCCACTGACTTCACTGGGGCTTCACGGCCCCCTCCGATATTGGCACTGCAGAGCATCTGGGGTGCAATTCAGGCGCTGCACCAGACCTCTACAGCACACGGTGCCTCTGCACAGCATTTTGGCAGAGGAAGAAAAACCAAAACCACTCGGAGTTTTATCTGTTATGAGAATGCACAAGGGCAGCGCGTAATGTGTCTTTCTGGGACCCAAGCTGGGAAATATACTCCAACCAGTTAGAGCCAGGCACTGGGCAGACTGGAAGGAGAGGGCTATGTCTGGATGCAGCCCATGTCACCCCACCAGAAGCTGGAACTGGGCACTCCATCCTGGCTGCTCCAGTGACACTGTCCCATCGCCAGTGCCAGGGAGCACAGATGCTGCCCGTCCTGGGCAGGCTTTGAAGGCAGGGGCAGGGAAGGAGGGGGTGTCTGGAGGCACCCCAGCCTCGGGGTTTCTGGCCTTCATGCCCTGCAGCAGGATAGATGCAACATCTTTACCTCTCTCTCTGGTATGTACCTGAGTTCCTCCACAGGGCTCTGTGTGTGGATAATGACATCTTTCTTTCTCTCCTTGAATTACAAAGTCTTGATCCACTATCAGCTGGACACCTGCCAAAAGGAACTGAAGTTATGTGAGGTGAATGATATATAAGAAACAGTGAATAACAAAGACACGGGAGAAAGGACTGCTTAAAAATTGTAAATAACCGAACTAATTGTTCTAAAAGTGATGGCAATGAAGTTTTTCCAAACTATCTTCCCAAGTACTATAAATACGTAAGATGGAAGGTATTAGAAAACTCCCCTGTTTTTCAAAGCAATCCAGTGTTTTACTACAGTGGCAAAGAGAAGGTCAAGCCTTGCAGATTGAGTACATCTGAAATGGAGGTTTGTAATGAAGACAGTGGGTTGCTAATCTGTGCCTCAGTTGCTTCAGGCTTTTTTGGGAGAGCCAGCAATGTATACGTAGTCAATAAAGAGGGCATAGGGTAATCCACAGTTTATGGTTGTCATATGTTACGTGCATTGCCAGGGGCTATCCTTCTGCTTAGGGATGTGTCGGCAGTGCTGTAGCGGATCTCCTAGGCTGGGCAGTCAGCAACTCTAATCCTGGAGAGATTTCCCTGTTCGGCTTGCGTTGTATCTGCAGGAACATTCATCATTATATCAAAAGGAAAGAAATTGCTGGTAAGAAAATTATTTGAAAGGAAGTTCCAGATAGTTTTCTGAGAAGGTGGCTGTGCTAAAAACAAATACCTATTTATGTACATGCATAGCGTGAGGATTATCACCTCAGGAAAGTAGTATATAATGGAGTTAAGTGTGCATAATGCTGCTCCGCACCTCTACATGCCACGGTGGGAATTAGCTTCCTTTCCCCTGTACGCTCCTCACAGTGCTGGCAAGAGAGGATCTGGAAGGCAGCTCCAGGCACTAAATGAGTTGTGCAACAGCCGTTGCTTACATCCCACTGGGCTGCAGAGACTTTCTATTTTCCTCTTTTCAGCTTTTCACTCCTGTAGAGAAACACATTAAAGCCCAAAGACGATTGACTTGCCGTAGACAATTACAGCCTCGCTTGGGCATAGCTGCCTGCCTTTCCTATTTATCCTACCTTGTCTTAGGGGGAATACCTCTTGCTAGTGAAGAGCAGGGCTGAGTCCATCATTAATATTGTTTACTAGAATCATGTGCTGTTCTCCTGCTAAAGAAAAGCCAAAGTCACACAATTGCCTGGAAAACAAAAAGTATATTTAACGTAATTTATGGATCTCTTGTCAGGCTGTACTAATTATAGGCTGTTGCCTTCTGCTCAGACTCAGAAAAAGCGGTGTGCATAAATATGCAAGTGAAGCAAGCCTGCAAGATATTGCATTCTGTGGTTAAAAGGTTGTTTTGAAAGGCTGAAGTAAGCATTCGTTCTGCGTGTGAATATGGAGCAGAGCAGTACGTGGTAACCCCAGCCGAGAATCCAAGCGAGCATCCCCGGCCAGGGCATTACCCGAATGAAACACCTCCTGCACCTGTAGCTATGGATCTGTTCCTGCCAAATTTGCCTTTGTTTGAGGACTAATTGAATTGTTCCCACTTTCCCGGAGATAGATTTGTAGGTCCAATAAATTACAGGGACCAGCAGGTAATTAGAGAGCTAAATGCTGTCATTTACACTCGTATTTATTTAACCTACAATCTTACACTTACAGCTGGCTGGGCATGAGAAAGGGGGATGTGGACTCACAGGCTGTTTAAAAGCATTGGGTCCGTGGTGCCTGACTAGGTCTCAATTGACATAACATATTTTCCCTATATTTCTTGCTGTCATGCTTTGTGTCAGCCCCTTGCATGTCTCCCATTCTCTGAATCACTCTCCCTGTCCCCTGCTAGATGGTTGGTCTGTGTCTCCCATTCTCTAGCAAAACCTTTTCTTTCTTTCCTCCCTGTGCTTTGAAAAATGTCTCATCCCGTGTTGTTCTGCCCCGGAAGGTGAGTTTGGTTAGGAAGCCGTAAGACCCGCAGCTTGGATACTTCACCTACAAATACGTTTGCACTAAAGGTTAGACACTTGCATCATCCACTTCTCTAGCCTGAGGTGCTGGATAGCTAATATGTGCTGTAGCTAAATAGCAGCCTTATTTTTTTTTTAAAGGTTACATTGCTTTTAGCTTATCTACATTATGTTGGGCATAGCGTTACTGGCATTTCATGACATCAGGGTTACCTTTATTCTGACAACAGTACAGAAATACCCATAAGCTACAACATGACTGAAGCTCTTGATGATGGTTATGCTTAAGGCAGCCCTGTAGAAAAACGCAGACGTCACTTCAGTCAAAAGAGTAAAATTTTCAAGTCTGTGGCATAAATGTGAACTTTCTTCCCATTCCCTTCTAGCTCTTCCCAGATATTTAGCTCAGACTGAGAAATTATCAATCAGACTACTTTCTATATCAGATAATCATAAGCTAAAAAGTCATATTTTAGGAAATCCTTTTTGTTGAACTGAAAGAAAGCAACATAGAAGGTAGAGCACTTCTTCAGTTGTAAACTAGAGGAGGAAAAACAGTTTGTCCCTATGTGAAACAAATCTTTCTTAGAGCCATCCAAATGCATGAAGAAGAAGAAGAAGAAAAAAACCCAAAACCTCACAAAAGAAACCCCAAACAAACAAAAAAAGGAAAAAAGCCAGAAGGTACATGAGTTTCTGCCTCTTTTCTGTGTCTCTGGAAAAAAAACGGAAATCCTTTTTTTGACTGAAAATAATACCTGGTTCAGTAAAAATTTTTGATGTTGGATTGGTTATCAATACGCTTTGATTCAAGCCAACACTTCGAATCATATGCGGAAGGCGAACGAGGGCCTGCTAAATTTGATAAGTTGAACATTTCTACGTGCCAGCTTCTAAACTAAGCTTCTTTTACCCATGCACCAGTGACAGCTTCAGATGACACAAGCAGGACGCTGCAATCTGGAGGGTTCAGAAAGGGCTTGCTGCACCAGGGCTTTCAGCCCCTTTCTTCCTGCTTCACAGATTACGGGTCATTTGAGAACCAAGGAGATCTATGGAGATGAAGCAGAGAAATTTGGCATTAATGTATCACTACATATGAGAGAACAGTTGTTTCTTTTGATGCCATACAAAATCCCAGTGCCGATGACGAGAGCATTTCCTCCCCTGGATTTCACCGAGACTTTTGTAAAGAAAAATACAGCAAAGGACACTACCGAACAAGATGAAAAACATAGTAGTCAAACAAATCACAGCTTTGACTGAGATGGCAGAAGAAGTGAGATGCTGACATGATTTTGTTTAATGGACTGAAAAATAAGCATTTGCCTAGTGTCAAGATTTGAAAGTGAGGCTGAGGAAGAGCACTTAAAATTATTTGAAGAAAGGACTACAAGAAGGTTTGCACATTATTGGAGTCAGATCAGGTAGCTGGACCTGGAATGAAATGCTAGGAGATGTCAACTGGTGCAGCAGTAGATGTTCACCTGTGGGGGTCCTGGTGGACAACAAGCCGAACATGAGTCAGCATTGCGCTGCTGTGACCACAAAGGCAAATCGGATTCTGGGCTGCATCCACAGGGACATGATTAGCAGAGATAGAGATGTGATCATCCCAGTCTGTTCAGTGCTTGTCAGGCTGCTCCTGGAGTACTGTGTCCAATTCTGGTCCCTCCAGTTCAAGAAAGACATAAACAGACTGGAGAGGGTCCAAGGGGGAGCCATGAAGATGATCAAAGGGCTGGAGAACCTGCCCCATGAGGTAAGATTGAAGGCGTTAGGTCTTTTCTTCCTGGAGAAGAGAAGGCTTGGGGGGACCTCATCACCATCACAGTATTCCAGTACTTAAAGCGTGGCTACAAAGAGAACAGAGGCTCCCTCTTCACAAGGAGCCACACAGAGAAGACAAGGGGCAACTGGTACAGGTTGCACTGGGAAAGGTTTCATCTCAACATACAAAAGAAATTTTTTACAGTAAGAACAATCATTCACTAGAACAACCTCCCCAGGAATGTGGTAGAGTCCCCATAGCCGGAGGTTTTCAAAATGTGACTGGACAGAGTGCTAGATAATCTCATCTAGGCTCTCTTTTCCATGAAAAGTTGGACCGGATGATCTTTTGAGGTGCCTTCCAACGTGGGCAATTCTATGATTCTAATTTAGAGTAAAGAGACTTATTGCTATGTAAAGGATATTTATTGTGAAGGAGAGCATTTCAATACCTAAGGAAAGTTTATTTTGTTGTAGGGTTGGAGGGAAAAGGGGTTAACATGAAGAAACCCGCAGTCATGGCTGGAAATAGAAAAGGGAAAGGTTTAAGTCAGACATTAAGAGAAGTTTCAAACCTGGTATATGACACTGATTTAGGTTAGATATCAAGAGAAATACCAAACCTGACATATGATACTGACTTGTGAAATAGCTCCTTACAAAACACAGAAACAGATGTTGCAAAGAAATCTAAGGCGAGAACACCTTTGGAGTTAATATCACTGAATGTGTCTGTTTGGTTGTGCCTGTTTGCGTACAGAGAGAGAAGACACAAGTGGTTCTTCCCATCCCTTGACCTACTGCCCGGTACCAACATAGTAAGAGGGATGCAGTCACCCTGCTATACTGTGTGCCAGGTTAACCAGGGACAAGCTTATGTTCATGAAGAGCTCACTTGAACATCACTGGGGACGTCTCTCCACTGGTGTTACAAAACAGCTTGCTGTACATTTCAACCCTATGTATGAAGCTGCCGCTTGGATATTAAATGGCAATATGGTACCTTTATATATATATAAAAAAAACCCTAGCTCTTTGGTTTTGGCTGTTTTATACTGACAGAATAGCATAAGGAATATATTTCCAGAAAGGGGAAGAAAAGAGGTCCTGAACCCTCAACGGGTAAGTGAATCATATTATCCCTCTTGACGAATACAGAATGGTTTATTCCTTGACAAGGAACATTCATTCATTTTCTTTTCTGCATATTTTTCTTGTTGAGTGAGTGAGTGAGTGGGCAGGCTGTGATAAGGGGTACCTGACTTGACGTTACATGTATTTGTGACCTACAAAGCTTGATATAGACCGAAGAGTGGGCAGGGGAGAGAGGAAGACTGAGAGCTGGCTTAGCAGTTGAATGTAGACCTAAGAGCCAAGAAATCCCCAGTAGTAATTGTACTGCTACTACCTATTTATGGGGTGGCCTGTTTTGAGGTGGAAGAGATCTATGTGTTACTATTAAGATGGCATAATGAGGCTTTAATTAGGGTAAAATTGTCTACTTCTCTGCTGAGATGAAATAACTATTGTAGATGTGAATATATAAATATACTGCTGAAGTTGAAAAGAAAGCTGTTGGTCCCTCTGACATGAAATCTTGAGAATGGGCCATAAAACAGTTTCAGTAAGTATTACGCTAGAGATTGTATATGTTTTTGCATGTGCCAATGTCGCCATCAAAGGTAAATACACTTTAATTCATTTGAATTTATAATTCTTTCTGATTGAAAAGATTGTTTTCATTCCAGTGCAATTCCTATGAACCAATACATTCTCAAGACAGGGATGGAAACTTGGCAATATTTCCTTCCCACATGAGCATTAAGCCAACTTTGACATTTTATACATTTTTCATTAAATTACTGTGATCTTTGCAGGCCGGTGTTTGGTCTGACAGTTTTTTAAAGCTTGAAATTCAAAGGTAAATTATTTTAACAGATGTGCTCAAAGATTTAAAAGATGAACCCCTTCAGTCTCTGTTTTGAGTAAAACATATGGTTCATATTGGAAATGATGCATGAATAGGACTTCTCCAATGGGATCCAAATGGATCGCTGAAACTGGCATTGTACAGATGAAAAGCGGCTGATGTTAGTAGAAACCTCCTGGACAAACATCAGTAATGAACATGTTCTTTGATTATGTTTCACCATCTTTGAAAAAGCAAAGCATGCTCCGAAAAATTCACCAGAGGGGAAGATGTCCTTTCAGTGAGTGAGTGTTTCAAGGAGAATAAACCGGCTCAGTAAGTCAGCTCCTGATTCCCATTGTCAACTTTGGCAAGTGCATTCACTCAAACACTCTGGGCCAGCAGCGGTCACATGAGGGTCACAGTCTCCCACTGTTCATCATCTGTCTTGGGTATTCAAAGTGCATAACAGCCTTGTTTTAAAATGGAGCACCCCAGTCACAGTGTCACCAGCTTCTCTTTTTTTGTGTGTTTTATTTCATTGAGTATTAGAGATCACAGAATGTATGGTGTCGGTTTTGCAAAAATAATTAAACGAGATATTTATTTTGGTATTTGGACCTCGTGGCCTAAGGGTTTTACAAATTTATGAAAGGTCTGGAAAAGCAGCTACAACAGGTTCAGCTGCAGGATGGGAAAAACATGTTCAGGAGAAGTAGGATCCCTAACCTTTTGCTTGTCCTCCTAGTTGCACATCAGGCTATTTCACAGATTCTGATCGCAAGGGTTTATTTTCCTGTGTTTATTGCACCTGTCGCACATGTACCCCAACATGGTCAAGATTTTGCCTCTCACTGTTAAGTGTCATAATTGGTCACCAGTTCCCTCCTGGAAACCTTTCCTCTTCCCTATTCAAAATTACGTTGCCAAAGAACACAGAAACCTCTGGCTTTGCACAATTTCCCACAGGCTTGCTGAATTTCAGCCTTGCCTGCTCTGTGGCTCTTGAGTTAGACCACATAGGTGGAGATGCCCAAGATGGACCCTGCCAGGAAGAATCTGAGAGACCCTGGCCAAGCAAGGTGACATCCAAGATCACCAGTTAGGAAGGACAGAGAAGGCTTGTGCGGGGCTGAGAAAGGAATGTGACAGAGCATATGGAAGAAGGAAGTTACAGAAATTTGAAATTATAAGAACAAACAGAAGTTTGAAATGCCGTTAGATGTTTGCCTCGTTGCAAACATTATGCATCCCGTTCTCTCCATGATCTTGCAGAGGTACCCAATTCCTGTATCAATTACTGGTTTTATGGCATACTGGGCACACTTACGTGTGCACGTGTGCTTCAGAGCTCACCAAACTTGAAGCCATGATGGGAGGTTTGCTCCTTGCCTAATAGGCAAGTCTGGTCTTGAAGAGGGCTATTTGGCTGTTGTAGCGAGTGATGCAGGCAAACCCCGTGAAATGAAACGCTCAGTATTTTGTGTGTGGAATCATACCCATTTTCACAACACCTAGAATTATTCCCCTGACTTTTCGAGGCTCTCTAGGCTAAATGTTCCGTGAAGTCTGTGAGCAACTAACAGTCACTGCTTTTTTTCTGGAGCGGGAGGAGAATGTAGATTTTTGCATCCATTTGTGTGTCTTCTGGGACTTTTTCTGCTTTTAACATTCTCTGGCAATTCCTCGTGCTGAGTCTGGCTTTGATGGCGGCCACCGCACCGAGGGACCGTGCAGGTAGAATAAATAACAAGGCAGTGCTGAGAGGCTTTCCTTCATACAAATCGCCGTAGGTTGGGAAGAGGGGGCATATTTTTCTTAGCACAGAAAAGGCCCCCACGGCTGCTGCTGTAGGAAAGTGATCCACTGTTCTTACTCTCTGTTCTGGGAAGGGACGAAAGAGCTTTTTGATATTCTTCGGTTTCTGCTGTATAGTCTGTCACAGCAGTCGGCATTAGCAAAACCAGACCCGTTCTCATCTGTTCAAAATATCGCTATTATTTCTGAATGCTGATTACTCAGGCAGACTGCAAGGCAGAGCTGTGTGAGTTTCAAAAGCAGGGCAACAAATCGTTGTACTGAAGTGGCAATGACACGGAAAATGGAGGCAGGGTACAAGCAACCCACTTAAGGGACCTGGAGAAGCTTTGGAGAAAAAGGGTTGTGTCTGAAAGCAAGCAGTTAGCTGCAGGAAACATTTACTCAGCACTTGCTAGACCCCATCTAGAGTACTGCGTCGGGCTTTGGCCCCTCCTGCAATACAAAAAGGACACCGATAATCCAGAGTTTTTTCAGGGGGCTTCCAAATGATCAGGGCAGGAGAGGCTGAGGGAGTGGGGCTTCTTCCAACAGGAGATATGATGGCTTTGGAGGGACTTAACAACCGATGTCTGATGCCCACAAGGAGGTCATTGAGAAGATGGTGCCAGGCTGTTCACAGTGGGTCACGGCAGGTGGGCGACAGACAGTTGGTTTCCAGCTAGATATAACGAAAAACTTTTTGACTGCAAGGATGATCAGGCAACAGAACAGGCTGCCCAGGGAGGTTGGACAGTCAGTCTCCATCCTGGGTGGCTTTTCAAGACCCAGGTGGATGAACCTCGAGCAACCTGGTCTGAGTTCAGATCTGACTTTGCTCGGAGCAGGGGCTTGGACTAGAGACCTTCTGACCCTTCCCACCTGAGTTACTCTGTGATCCTGATTACCAGCCGCTCCATCCCGATAGATGTGACGGCAGCTCTGCACAGCTCACCACACCTCGGTCATCACCCAAAACTCATAGCCACTCACTAACTCCTAACCTCGACAGGCAGATGCTCAAACCTGCAGGCTCTAGGATCCTTGCAATATTTTAATTTTTCTTAAGAGATTAACCTTGAAAAGTTGATCTCAATGTCTTCAGTAAAGTCACAGCAGTTTAGGGCTGCAGAGAGCCTGGAACAATGGTTTCAACCCAGAATTTTTCCCTATTTGTGATATATTAAGCCTGAAACCTCCTGCTCTGAAGACGCTGGTCCTCTCAAGGGTAGGTTGGTGTCAGGTGCTGTGCATGTCTTGGGTGGGCCAGCAAAGCCAAAGACAGGGGTGTCAGGAATGGTTCAAGATGCTTTTTTCTCTCAGTCTTTGAGAGAGGAAGTGCCGTTAAGCTTCTTGTCACCCCCTCTGGCTTGCTGTTATTATACAGATATAATGGTTACCTGCTTTAAACCTCCTAATGTAATACAGAAGTAAGTGTAAACCACAGAGTCAGTGCGATGTAACAGTGTTCGAGAGGGGAAAATAACAGCTATCAGAATTTAAGCACCGTAGAAAACACATGGAAGGAGGTAAAGAGATAACAGAAAAAATGTCTGCCAGGTTTAGAACAAGAAGGACTGTTTGAGCCATCGTACAAGCAAAAAAACAGTAAAAGACCACCTTTGCAAAATGAAAACAGGACCACTAATAACTGCGACAGAGGAAAAGAATAAGTTGTCAGTAGATACTTCTGTTCTGTACTCAGAGAAAAGCAGGTGATATGCCTATACCACCTTAAATGTTTTCCAGTCCACTGGAAAGCAAGGGAGGTACTACCACCTCTTTAAGATGAATGTTTATAAAGCCTCAAACCTGGGTAACTTGCATCAAGAGATGCAGCCAATTACTTCAATCCTCTGGTGACGGTACTGTAAAAAGAAAAAATGGCTGAATATAGGCAATCACCTTGCTAACCTGACCTATGTCCCTTGCAAAATAATGAAAAAACTGGAGCAAGATTTAATTAATTAAGATGTAAATAGAGATAAAAAATGTGAATATAATTTTATGACAATCAATACTATGCTATTAAAAATAAACCTTGTCAGAACAACCTGATTTTATTGGGAATTACATGTTTGGCTGATAAACACTGTTGTGTAGACATAAAAGATTTCTATGGTTTAATGTGTTCTGTTTGCTGCCATAGGATAATCTGTGTTTCTGAAAAATGAGCAACTGCATGGCAAGGTTGCAAAAATGAGCAATTAGTGTCAATAAAGCTTGGATAAGATGAATTTAGAACTTGCTAAATGGCAGAATGCAAATCTGTTGCTAACGTAAAATTTCCTCTGAATGAGTCTGTTTCTAGTGGCATCCCATGGTGGTATGTACTAGAAACAACGTTGACCAACCAATTTCATCGGTGATCTGGAAACAAATGCAACATTCCTGTGGATTTAGAACAAATCTGTGAATATCACACATGCTGGTGGAATAGAAAATAATGATGAGGACGTGACAACTGCATGAAATGGGGATTGCATGTATGGAGTCTAATCGAATAAAGCTTTTTACTCTGGCTGAGTTACACAAGCAGAGGCTGTAGGCTGTATCTGCAGAGCTGGGGAAGCAGCAAAGCTGAGAAGAGTCTCAGAGTTGCCACAGTTGCGAACAGAGTCCCACTGCGATGTTCTGGCAATACGAGCGAATTTAATGCCTAGCTGCATAAACAGGAGATAAACAAGCAGGAGCAGGGAAGTAATTTCACTGGAACTGAGATACTGCATGAAGTTCTGGTGCTGGCATCTTGAAAAAAGATATTGGAAAATGAAAAATGTGCAGAGATGATTTGAGGCCTGAAAAGTTTGAGAAAATGTTTTATTCTGCGAGGGCTTGATCTATTCGTTGTGAAGTGGCTTGATAGCAGCTGAAGTAGGGAAGAAGGGAAGACAGGGCACAGTGAATCCTTAATCTAGTGAGAAGAGTTCAACAAGAAACAAGAACAGGAGGTTAGCAAGCTCAAATGTTGGAAGCCAGAGAAGGCTGTAGTACAAGAAGATGCCTTTTTTTTTTTTTTTTTTTTTAACAGTGGGGCGTGAATCTTTGAAAGACATTACAAAAAGGGATGGTGAATCTGTTTCTGGCTCTTCATCTCTGGCAAGCAGAAAATATTTTGAAAAATAGGTTTTAGTCCGCCAGAGGTCACTTCGTGTGGTAGAAGAAAAATTCCTTAAGCATTAAGTTGATTAAAGAGACAAGAGCTATACTGAGATCTTCCTTCCTATTACCCCTATTACCCCCCTATTGGAGATGTCCAATGGATGGCCTTATGAAGGCAATTTTATGCTTTTGATTACGTTTTTGGTTTAACTGCCTACAGGGTTTACCCCCAGCTGTGGGGGTAAAGCTAGTAACACTGGTCATACCCATCCTTTTTATTGCCTGCTGTACGATTATCACAGTCTTCTTTTTCCAAAATGAGAAGAGCCATGTGTGTCTATTCCCAAGGTCTCCTCTGTGCAGGGAAGAACCACCAGGAAAATATCCTGCCAATGGAAATTTATTTTCTGGAAGCTAGAAGTAAGAAACAATTTGGGAAAGAGGTATGAGCTATTGTGTTTTCTCCCTGGAAGGGTCCCTCTCCATATTACTGAGACTGGCCTTATTACAGCCATCTCCAGCTGGCAGGGAAGTTATGTATGTACTCAATAACAGCAAACATCAATGAAATGAGCCTTTAGAGCTACCCTTACTGTGCTTGACTCACCTTTATTGACGCAGTGGGATGCAAACTGCATTTCCAATAGCAGCAGCTGATGGACCTCAGGGCCAGCCAGGAGAGGCTGCCTCAGCCTGGGGAGAGCAAATTTCAACTGTTCTCAGGTGCCCCAAAATAACCTCTCGAGGGGCCATGGTTACAAGAGGGCAGGCAGAGCCGGTACCGCTGCAGACATCACCCAGCCGAAGTGCACTTTTGGAGTGGCCTGAATAAACCGGGGATGGGAGTCATCTACCTGGGCTGCCTGGTGACCAGGGGAGGTCCCCCGGTCAATAACGAATAAAGCCCAAAGTGTGATTCAACCCACCCTAAAATAGGCGCCTGAATAAACCGGGGATGGGAGTCATCTACCTGGGCTGGTGACCTGGGGAGGTCCCCCGGTCAATAACGAATAAAGCCCAAAGTGTGATTCAACCCACCCTAAAATAGGCATCTAAAATAAGGCAGAGGAATGTTCCCTACAAGTGCCTTCTCTCTCTCTGTTGGCTGAGTAGGGAGTTTCCTAAGTAGCTCAGCCACAGACTACGGTGCTGCAGATGTCTGCCTTCACTAGCTTTTGGGGTCTTATGACCAACTCAATTTCTGCCATCTGTCAGTGTTGGGAAAAGGTCCTGACAGGCCACAGTCACACTCGTCGCCTACGATGAGAAGGAGCAGATGTGATTTCATTGTCTTCCACGCGCACAAAACGCACGCTCACACTGGCTGATGAGCACTTACTGCAAGCAGCGCAGGGAGGCAGTCCAGGCTCTGATTATCCAGCCTTTGTTAGCGATCTTTGGACACCATTTATAAGTGAGGGAAAGTAATTTCTGAATTTTTTTCCTGATCATTACAAATAGGGATTGATCCAGCACTGATATCAAAAGGCGACAGGCTCGTTCCACTTATTAACTGAGGGAAAAACCAAGAAAGTCCATTTGAACTTTGCACCAGAGACACATGGATAACGTGGTGGTACAGTTTTTCTGTGTTTTCTGATTACAGACTGCATCATAAAGTTAAGGTAGGCCTGCCACATTACCAGAACCAAAGTGTCACCAGTGGCATTATCAGATGGCTGAAGGAGGAGCGAAGGGCTGGCTCCTACTGCAGCTCAGTGCCAGGAGCCGACAGCATCATCACTGGAAAATTTGCACAGAGCTCTGGGACTATCCGTGCTCTGTGAGATGCAGCGCTATTTTTGAAAGCTATAAAACTAGTCAAGTGTCTTGAAAGCATCTCATTATTTCATTCATTGGGACAAATATCCTCTCCATCAGAGATGGACTGTGAAGCAGTATAACAGAAGCCAAGATTAGTTCAAGATTCCTGGCATTTGTAGGAGTTGGATAAAATTTTATTTGTATGAGACTATTCCCTCACAAATGGAAGATTATAGTTACAACATGATGGAAAAGAGGAGAGGAATTTGCACTTGACTTACAGAGCATAATCTGATATCAAGGCAAAGGCTGGGCCTTGCAGATTTACACAATTCAAATAAATGACAAACTGTCCGGTAAACCTCCTAAAATGACAACAGTGCTTGAAATGGGCTAACAAATGAGTTGCCATGTAAATAATGGCACTGTAGGTGACATCAGAAACAGCCCTTTGAGAAACTTCAAACAAAACCAGAACACCAACGGATTCTTACTTGAAAGAGGGTCTTAGCTTCCTAGTACAGAACTAACACATGGCCTAAAATAAATATTTTCCTCTTTCCACCCTACATCTTCTGCCTTCCATTGTGACTCTTCCTTCCACCCCTTGGCTAAGACCAAATTAAGAGTCAGTTGTAAATACCCTTTTGCTGTTGTCACACGCCACATAGGCAAGGAGATGCTGGGTGCGCGCTATGCTTAAAAACGTCTTCATCTTCTGAGATGAGATGCAGAAGACGTGTGATAGAAAGAACTCAAGCGCATTCATTGTTCCTGTAGTGAAATAAAACCTGCAGTAGTCCTACTAGAGGGAAGCATCCTGTTGATGGTGTCAAATAAAAGAGGAGAATGACATATGGCGAGTGCAGTATGTCTAACAGAAATGTGAAACGGCCCCCTGAGACCCATAGTCTGTAAAGGGAGACCCAGTCAGCGGGCGATGGAGGGTACCCACAGGCAAACCAGCAGTGACCTGCAGGATCTCTTCCAGTTGGACTGGATATCGGACTGGACCTTGTTACGTGCAAGCACGACTGCTTAATCAAACCTGCGGTGTTGTGAACTGTGGAAATTGCTAATGCAGCTCAGGTGTGTGGCTCTTACCATTTGAGTTTATTCCCGAATGCATTTGTTGGAGCCCAGATAATGCTTACACATCTGCAGTGCAAGAAGTAAAACCATTTTCCCTGGGAATTGGTTTACTTTTAGTTCATATTCCCAAAGCCCCGCTCTGTGTGATTGCCCCCTCTGCCATTTACCCTCAGTGTATTCTTCTTTCTCCCCCAAGTTTTGCAGTAGCATTGCTGTGAGATCCCCAGTGTGATCATACCTGACATTATCCTGTCTGTTTTATCTCCCTGACTGCCAGTCACAGGAAATTTTCACATGAAGGAGGATTTGTGAAGAGACCATCATCTCCGCGTGTTGCCTCTGACTTGTTCCCTTCTTTTCAGTTCCTGCCACAGCTCCTTGCTGCTCAATCTCAGTTGTCTGCTGAATCTTATCTGCGTCTTCCCCCTTCAAAGCTGTTGCTCAGCATATAGCAAGGGAGACAGCTCCATCTTATTACCTTCTTCTAAAAGCAATAGCTCCGTTTATAATGTTTTCTTCCCTTTTAAGTCACTCCTTCCTTTGCAATTTGAGGTGCGGTCCTCATTTCTCAGCCCAGCTTTGGACCCTGGGGCTTGGAGAGAACTGACGTTGCTGTCACCTTTCCCTCAGTCCCCGATGTCATCTGTGCGACAAATTATGTCCTCTATCCTGGTCAAATCCAGAAAATGGCTTTAGCCTGAGTCTAAGCGCGTGTTCATTCCCAGTGAGGTAAGAGCTTGGAGGTAGGGGTGTCAGAGGATTCACCAACCTGTCCCCTCATCTCTCTCTTTCCACCAGGAGACTCCAGAAAGTCCCACCTTTTACTGCAGACCCAGCCCTACCCTGCGGTTCCTCGCGGGTCAACAGGACTCTGTCTCCAGCTCCTCCATTCAAAACCCATTTGTTTCATTTTGATGAAATGTTAGCACGGTCAAGTTAACGGGTTTGTTAGCACGAGTTGAGTAAACCACTTCAACACCTTCTTCAGACTATTTCTCAATGAACAGATCTTTTTTTTCCTTTAAAAAGGAGATGCCACAAACATCCTTTCGCTTTCCTGTGCTGGCAAGCAGTCCCTCAGAGGCAGTGGCATTTCCCATTGTGGATGTGAGGAGACAACCGTGCTCCTTGGGGGTCATATAGCTCCCAGCCATGGCGGGCAAATTCCTCTCCCAGCTCCACTCCATGCTGAATCATCTGTTACAGGGAGCTGGGGATCGAGTAGCAAGGGGTAAAAAAACCTGCTTAGCGAGGTGCTCTGTGAGCAAATTTTTCCCTGCAACAAAGTGGAGAAGATGCTGAAATGCAAAATGATCCTTGCTGCTCCTACTAGGGTTCACAGTGTAGTTGGACTTTATTTTTAGCTCTCTACCTCGTTTTTTGGCCATTATTTATCTCGTAGCTTGGGAGAGGTCACTCTTGCTCATCACTCTCTGAACTTTGAGGTAGTCAAAGACTTCAGCTCATGCCTTTCTCCTATTTGATTAGGTATGGTCCAATAAGCCTGACTAATGCTGGCAGACTCCCAAAGCTTGGTTTGCTAGAAAGTCAGCCTAATGCCCGTTATTTTATCCCCAAGGTACTTCAGGTTTCCAGACAGCTTTCAAATTTGAGATGAAGAGGCATGAACAAGCCAGCTGATTAATTACAAGAGGTGTTTTATACATCAGATTCCACTTTTCAGCTGCTAAGGAAGAGGGAAACCTCCCCATCTGCCAGAAGTGTGTCTGTTTTTGCTCATGTGGCTACTTAGCATGGAGGCAGGCTGCTCTGCCTTTAAAAATCCTGTTAACAAAGAGGAAAGATTTTCCAGTAATTTTTTTCCTCCTTTATATGCACAAGAGAGAGTTCCACCTTAAAATCGCAAGCGTCTCATTCCCTCATGTGTGTGCGTGGGGAGTGGGGAGAAATGACATCCCTCTTTCTTTAGTGGGAGCCAAACTTTTCTACCCCAGCCTAGAAAATTAGCTTTGGATTTCTGGTGTCAGTAAGTGTGCCACATCTGCCACAGCATGGAGGGCACAATTCAAGGTGGACTTAAAAAACGATTCCATTTTCTGCTATTTGTGACCTGCAAGAAAGACAGATGGTTTGCGGTTCACTCTGAGACGCTAGTTAGCCCTTAGAAGGAAGTTTGCTTTACATTTCCTCATTATTCTTTTACTAGACAGCAAAGAGTTAGTTTAGTATCTGGAGATCTCCAAAATAGAACATTTTGAGCCCCTAGGCAGAAATACAGGGGGATTTAAGCAAACTTCCTCCCGTCTATTTTTTCCATAGCAGATTCTTCCCTACTTACAAGCACTGAGCCCCTACTGACTTGACTTCATTAAAACCTTAAGAAATATCTAACTAATTTGAGGAAACAGTGAAGAAGGAGCAGCATGAGCCTAAGGAGCAATATGTCCACCCCCACTGTCCTTGCCAGTGGTTTTTCACTTCTACATCCTGGATGACCAGTCAATGAACCAACTTTGTGCTTTTTGCACATTGCTCTTTATTTCTCTCAACTCAGTTTGTTGGAGGCCAACAAAACCCCTTGTTAAAGGCTAACAAAACCCAGCACCAAATGAGCACAGCCAGCGTTCATCTTCACCGGAGGGAGGATGGGAAAGCTTATCTCCTGCTTTCCATGAAGGGATGCTGACCTATAACTCCAGCAGCCATTCCCAGTCTGTGTTGTTCCTCTGCTGCCTTTGTAGCAGTGTCTCAGCCCAAGGCTGCTCAGCCTGCCCACAGCGGTGGCAAGCTCAGCCTAACCATGGCGTTAGCAACGGCATCTTGGGCATCCCTCCATGTTTGCCAGGTTCCTGTCAGAGCTGCTGAGGGCCTTAATCTCCCCCTCCTAACATGGGTCTTCACGACTCTTGCTAGTACTGACTTCATGGGGTTGGGATACCCTTCCTCTTCATGCAGG
>NW_009603165.1:7489-18047 GCF_000690535.1 Cariama cristata | reverse complement strand
CCCCCCCCCCCCAGCAACCCCGGGTCCCAGACTGGCAGATACAGAAGGAGAAGGGAGGACTATGCCGACAAAGGGTTTAGCTGTGGCATTTCCCTAACAGCATCCTATTCATTTGACCAACTTCTTCTTGCAGCATTTCCCCACGGACAGAAGTTTTTAGCTTGCTTGTAAGAACGTCTTTTTTTTTTCCGCTATGTGAATTGGTTTTACTCCCAAAGCAGAAGAGGTGGCAAATGAATGACAGCAGTTAATTTCCATCCCTGCGTAATTCCCAAGAGCTTAGAAGCTCTGAGTGCAGAAGCCAGCAGGGAGAGGGCAGGGCAACTGAGCAATGCCATGAAAAATGAAAGCTATCTTGATACAGAACATTAGAGTATAATTGCAAGCAGCTGCACTTTTTAATTTAGTGCCCATCCTAGATACAAAATGAAAACAGTAGCTACATTTGTAATATAATAAAGCCTTAAAACAGTCCTAACTAAGAGTGAGATGTCAGACATCATTATAGACTGAGTCTTCTGCTGGCTGCTGAAGAAAGGTACCAGGGTCACTTGGCAAGCGCCAAGTGATGTCATGTCCCAACATTTCTAAGAAACTCTAGTACAATAGCTACAAAAAAGTGTCTGAAAATGTTGTGAATGACTAAATGTTAAAAGTTGGAGCTCTCAGGAGAATGGATTAATAGTCTATGCATAATAATGAGACATACGTGTGGAAAAAATCAACTACCTCCAAAAAGGAAGTTAAATTAAATAAAATTCAAAATCACAGAAGAGATTGCAGTAAAACACATACTCCCCTCAGTAGCCCCCCCCAGCTTTGCTGACATAAATATCAGAAACCCATGCGCTGGGAAAAAAAACCCTATGTCCTCTAAAACAAGGCAACAAGCTAGACATGGGAGACTGTGCCAATGAAGACACTGCCTCCATATTTCAAGTGTTTTCATGACTGATGGTGACAGATCCTGTCCTGGCTATGACTGGTATAAGAAAGAACTAATTTTCTTTGGCTTTCCTTGGGCATACAGAAAACAAGGCAATGAAGCATAAATAATACGGTTGGCAAGTGTCTTCTCTGGATATTCAATAGGACAGATCTTTAGCTTGCATATGTCAGCGTAGCATCATTGCCGTTATATTAATTAAGCATCTGCCCCAGTCTATTAATGATTCTGTTATTGTTCATTTTTAATGGACATTCATACATATTCTAACAAAGAAATCCTCGATAGAGCTGTCTTAAACCAATGGACCAAAACAACCCACCCCATAGTGGAAAGAAATATCAGAATGGTATTCAAGGGCTCCAGAAACAACTTGGGTAACTCAGCCTGGGATTTGTTTGCAAGAAAAATAAAGATTCAGGACATGGTTTATTTTATCTCTGCCAAGACATGCCTGTCCATTCTTGCACCTCTAGCCTCTATGCATGCGTGCGTCTGTGTACTAAATGAGATCCAGTAATAGTTTTCAAAATCACTCCCCAAAATGACAGGACCATGGGAGTTCTTGAATTAGACTAACCATCACAGAGCAAGCGTATGTCTAATCCTTTACTTGGGTTCTTCTATTGATCATAACTATATTTTTGGTATTCTTTCCAAATATATTCTAAATATAAAATGCTGTGTTTGGGGGGGACAGGTAAGGCAACAGTGGTGGAGAGTAGGGCTTGTCATACTTCTCATCCGGAAACTATTAGCTCAATATGTTCCTGCCCGTCTGATTGCCTCTCTTTGGACCTGAGAGCATTCCATCGCACAGGCCTCGAAACCTGCACATTTGGAAGCCATAGCAATAATATCTAGGAATAAATGCTTTTATTATTTCTTGCTTGTATAAGCTCGTCTTAAAGATCTGCATCTTTCTATCCTATTTATTACCTACTTAACTATTGGCTGTACCTTGGCTCTCCTGTCCTTCAGTCCACTGGAATTTCATCTGCTCTTAATGAGGTGTCAAAAATGATTGATAATGCCTCTGTAATTATCTCTGCCTGCTCTTTAAGAACATTCGGGTGAGACTATCTGTCCTTGCTCATATCTGAGCATTTAGATTGTCACCGTCATTTTCTTCATTCTTTTTCACCAGCCCAAACAACTGCCTCCTTAATTGTTTTCTCACTTTCTCACCAACTGTATTGAAAGTACAGCTTTGAATACAAAGCAACAAATTCTGTACTTGCACATACCTTGCTTGTGAAGCCTCGCTAAGGTCAGTGAAAAGTGCAAGATGATACAAATCAGAGCACACGTTAGCCTTAGAGAAATGTACTCTTGTATGCTTCGATCTATTACTTCCAGTTACTATGCCTGGATCCCAAATCAGCTTTGAATCCTGTGCTTTCATCTGATGTGCCAGTTAGCGTGCCAAGTTTCTATATTAGAAGCCAGATTCTACCCTTTGATGGATGGAGTTTCACTCCTGAAGGCATTTTTTTGAACCCCATGCACAAAGCAGATGGTAAATTCAGATTTACAAACCAGGACCTTCATCTGATGTGGATGGAATGGTCTAGAGCACTGAATTTGCAATGAAAAGATATAATTATTTGCTTTTGAGGTAGGTAAGGAAATTCTATCCATTTATTCAGATTATGTTGCCCTGGAAAACGTCATTACAAATTAAGTCAGAGGCATGAGTGGGGCTGATAAAGCCCATTTTCACCGAAAATGAAGTTTAAAATAAATGTTGATGTATAGGATATCAGAAAATTTATTGTGGATTTTATCTTCATAGGAAAGTGGCAGACATTCAAACAAACACAAATCCATTTACTTCAATTTCCCCTTGTAGGTAAGAGCCTTATGACTGCATCATTCTTTCACTGAATTTTTCGGAGTGTAAATTGCTGTTTATCTCAAATAACCGAAAAATCTAAGGCATTGAAGCTGAACAGCAAAAAGTACATGATGTAATTTTAAAAGCATCAGGTCTAGTTCTTAGGAACTCATTAGAATTCTTTCCATAGACATTAGTGCACAGAAGCATCCATTCAATGAATGTGTTCCCATGTAAACACACCAGGGCATATGTAGTGGGCTTTTCATCCTGGTATTATAGAGGAAGCTTCACTCATTGTGTTTATTAGGTACATCCCAAGTAGGCTCGCCCCACTCAGTTTTAGACATTTAAAGCATAGGCATCTATAATAAGCAACTTACTGTAGTCTCCCTCCAGTCAATGGAATGAGACAGGCATGGCCTAGCTGTCACTTAGGCATTGCCTTCAGAAAAGGAGGGATTGTGCTCTAAAGCATCTCTTTTCCTCCCACTTGGGAGATGATAACTCCACTTGGTCAAAGGACCCCTTCAGAGTCTGCCTCTTCTGCATTCATTTGGATTTGATGTAAAATCTGGGCTGGTCCTACAGAGACAAGATTTTCCCTTGCTTGTTTCAGAAGTCTGGTTAGGGTCCGAAGAGAGATCTGGAGAAGAGGCTAATGGTGGTCTTTTTTTCTTGTCTTATTTATGGAATAGGAGTGCTTCTACTGGTACGAGATGGAAATACAGCTCTTAGCACCCTTGCTGCCATTCTAAAAGGGAATCACTACTACAGTACGACCTATTGTTTCTTCTGGCTCAAGCCTAATGAAATGTGCACTAGAGTTTATTACATCGATCCTTCCCTCTGTCCCTTTTAAGAACTGGTTTTGCAGTTCAGAGGGAGCACTACCAAGAATGGCTACAGTTTCCCTGCCATCATTATTTTTTCATAAAGTTCACGCACATCATGCAGTAATTGGGTTTCCTGATTTGGAGTCCTGAAGTTTTTCGAGATTCTTTCAATCTATCAGTCATACTAAGGTCCATACCCAAATACGGCTTGTCTGGCCACCGGCACAAATCCTTATGCACCCTGCACTTCTGCCCTAGGCAAGTCCCTAAGCTTCCCTTCTATTCTAATTCAGTTACCCCGGCGCTGACTAATCTTGCAGCCTAACTACCCAGTCATTAAGCAGAGAAGGATCTAACGTTGGCACCAACGTGAATTTTGTACATACACATCACTTTTTTCCCCCAGAATTGGAGAAAGCACATTAAACTACCATTGTTGGTTGGAAGGGTGCCGTCCTGAAAACAGTGAGCTGCTATGTACATTGCTGTGCATAAGCTGGGGGACCTGCCCAAAGTGATCGGCTTCCAGCTTGGTAATTTTTGTGATGACAGTGATGAGCTTTATAGCAGATATCCATGCCGGAAACACAAACACACATGTACTGGGCACTGAAAAGGAGTGTTTCAACGATTATTTTTTTTCAACACATCTGGTGATCTTGACTTGTATAAAGGAAACCCAGAATGTTTGGTTCACATGAAGCCAGGCCTGGCAACATGCTGATTCAGGACAGACATTTAAAATACCAGTGTTATGCACAAGTCAGGTGGTGCTTTGTTGGTTTTTGGTTTTTTTGTTTGGTTTTTTTTTTCTTTTTTTTTTAAAGCACAGAAATACTCAACTGTGCATTGAAACTTTTAGACCACTTAGCTTAATACTTTACTTAATCGTTTCAATCCTTTCTTTATTCACTTCAGGTTTTGCTGTTGAAACAGACATCTGGGGAGGTGGGAGATCTTTCCTTGTGTTTTTGAAGAAATTTAGATAAATGTGAGACTAAGCACGAAGAGCCAGTACAGATTAAATTGGTTCTTGTTATATCTTCAATAAAGACAAGAATTTACTGGAGCATCTTAGCCATGAAGACCAAACTGTTAGAAACCAAAGACATTCCAAGCAGGAAGAAAAAAGATACACACTCATATCGGCACAATTTTTTGACCTTCCTTTTCTGGCTGACATACCTGTAGAAGCCCACCTTATCATTCGTTGCATCCCTTGCCAAGTTGAACTGTTTGGAACCAGCTGGAACCGGTCAGAACCAGTTGGAAATGGCCAGAGGTGGAAGATTACTTATCTCTCAAAATTATTTAAGCTTTTCAGACCTCTTACAGCCATTTACGACATCAGAGAGCCTTATGATAATAAAGATAAAATGAACGCCTCACTTTTATGTAAGCCTTATCAGGCCAATATTAATCACACACACCTTGTTCACTCAGCCTGAAGCAACTACAATCTACCTCGTGTTTGCCACCGGTCATAACACCCACACAATTATTGCAGATCCCCTGCGGCACGGTGGCTGATGAGGTGCTGGTAATGTCTGTTCTGAAAGCAGCACCTCGCTGAATGGGAGAGTTCAGGCCCTCCTGCACTGAGAACACCTGCGCGGGGAAGGTGGCTGCCCTGGGCACGGCTCGGCCTACAGCTTTTGGGCATCCCCTCAGTCTTCGCAGAGAATTATTACAGAGATTTTTGAGCTTCCTCTCTGCTAGTTGCAATTTATTTAGCTTTTGTCAGGTTGCTGCTGCAAAAACAGTCTTTGGAAGCATTAACAGTAGAGTAAATAGTGCTGAGAAGGCAAGCGTGTAACCCTGAAAAAAAAACAATAATTACGTGTTATTCAACTATCGGTGTGACTGAAATGTTGCTTAACTGCAGCGCTTTCTTGTTTTAATTAAACATGCCCCTTTCTTTCTTTCACAAAGAGGATGTCGGCTAAGAAGCATAATGATTAAAAAAATTAATTATTCAAATTTGCTGAGGACAAAGAAAGATTTCTTTCTCAGTCAATTTACAGTGAGTCAGTCTGCCAGGGCCAAGAATTAGCATGAAGTGAAAAGGAACCCAAGTGGGTAATTAACAACCGTAACAGCAACAGCAACACCAGAGATGGGAGTTCGAAACACCAGAACCATAAATGTTCTTCTTGTGCTGTCTTTGTTCAGACTAGTTGGAAAACAAGAGCAGTGCACTTTTTCTTCAGAAACTCAAAAAGTGAAGCATTTACTCTTGCCACATAACTCACTCCAACCTTACGCTCACGTCTTAATCTTAGACACACACCTTCACAATCAAAATTGCAATTGCATGGCATCGTTGCCGAGAAATAGGTAATTAGCTACAGCGTTCCTAACATACCAAAATCTGTGCCATATTTGGGAAGAAGGCTTCAGCTATCACCGGTATAATTTTATACCCATTACTTACTATTTTATTCCTATTTTCCTCGCTGTTCTTTATCAAGGTATTAGATATTTATTTCATTATGGGATCCAAGAAGTCATGCTAAGGCCGGCACAGCTCAAATTTCAGCTCAAAACCCCCCGGAATGACACTTTGTAGGTAAAGTGAGGCAGAATCAAAGACATAGCATAAGAAACTGATAGCCTTATTTTGATCATGGTAAAATATAGGCTGAATACTGATATGGAGAACTCTGACAGCCTGAAATTATCTAAAGTATACTGCAGCCCATCCTAGTGCAACAGCAGATTTTTGGGAAGAGCTTCTGTTTCTTGAAATCTAAGTTACTTTGTGCATATGACATTACCCCTACAAATCATACTGGAAACATTTAAAACCAGCCACACTTGTGAGTGGTTCTTAGTTTTTACACTGACACTGATATATCAGTAATGCTTAATTTTAAGGATAAACTATAATAATTAAAGGAAAAAAAAGACACTGTACAAATAGAGTCATATAATAAATTAGATTAGAAAACGGCAGATGATAACAAATCCTGAATATATGCCAGAGCCTCCAAATACTCATTCAGAGATTAATTGGGTACTTCACACAGAAGAGCCTTAGCTCTTGGCCGTTACACTTGACGGTACAAACTTGGTGAGTGTTTTTTGAGGGTCAGAGGGTCGCTGCTTTGGTTCCCTTCCCACTTCTGTAAAAAGCAGCAAGTCCTACTGCAGGCAGAGACCAGAGCCACATCCCTGGCTCTTCCCGGCTCCTCCAGCATCTGGGCATGGGGAGCTGGCACCCACCTTGGGAGGCAAGGACTTCTGTCAGCTCTTTCAAGAAAGGCAGGAGCTGGAGATTAGGAAGGGACGGCAACCTTTTGTGTCCCCTCCTGGTGCTAAGGATGGCTCCTGGAGTCAGGCAGAACCTGACTTTCCAGGAAATACTCTTTTAAACACGATTTTGCTCTCACCAGAGGTTGCACAGCATTCAGGGTAAGATAGGAGCTTACCATTAATCACCTCTTTTACAAAGGCAAGTATCCTCATGTGCTTGAGGATTTTGCCTTGGCTGGGGTTAACCCATAGGTCTCCCGCGAGCGTTTTCTGCTCAATTAGTTCTTTCAAAGGGATTATTGAATCTACACAGATATTGTGTAACCTAGGTTGAATCAGGAAATAGTATAATGAGAAGCAGTTACATGGCGAAGGGAGGACAAAAAAAGCAGCAACAGGAACTCAGAAAATATGAGGATATAAATAAAAGGACAGGTGCTATCTTCAGTCATGTAATGTGATGGGGACTCAGTAATTGACCTAAAAATAGAGGAGACTAAAAGAAAACATTCGGAAAAGCACAGTAGAGGTCGTAACCTCAGCTGGTGTAATTCAATGTATTTCCACAGAAATGAGTACAGAAGTGAATCACTACAGCAGAATAATAAGAACTTACATATTTATAGAAGAAGTGGCAAAAATAGCACTTGTCAGAAAACATTATTCAAAGCTAAAGAAAATGCTTATTGAAGTAGACCACATTCTGTGAACAGGGCTGTGATTACTATATTATGCTTACAGTAAAGGCAGGCGATGCACAGACTAGGTTAATTTTAAATACAAGTTAGGCAAGAAGCATTTGGTAACTATGATACAGATGGTAACAATCCTAAAAAAGAAGGGATCATGTTTATGTTTTCCTCCATGGCAGTATTTTTGGAATGACAATGGCTAAATGAGAACAAATACTTCAGCGGATCACGCTCAGCTGGATATTTGTCTGATCAGATTTCAAACCTTGCCAGTTTTGCCTTGGATATAATTATCTCAGGCTCTGGAGAATTACCGAAGGAATTTTACTTATCAGAGGCAACTAGTGATTTTAAAGGGTGGGCATTCCCCATCAGTCTACAGACAAAAGGACACCAAAGGCTAAGATTACATCAGACAACCTAAACCTGAATTTTAGCTTTCTTGCTTTGAAGTGCGAGATTAGATCTCCATTTTTCACCTGTTTCAGAAACAGCCCTGCTCAGTTTGTTCTGCATCCCATCCTGAGCAATTTCACTGTTGAGAAACCTTGAGAGACAGAATAGATGAGGAAATGCTACTTTTCTCTTTGGGTGGTTTTTTTTTTTTTTCACTTGAATAAAAAAGACTTTCATAAAGTCAGAGAAATTCTGCTCCAAGAGGAGTAAACAGGAGGAGAAACATGCTTTCTGGCTGGTATCATGCAGGCCAAGAATACTGCTAAATCTATGCTTTAATTACTGACATTTTATGCAACCGTCTATAATTAAAAGCAGAGTTTTCACCCAAAATGTATCTTATGCAAGCAACATATGTTTTGTGCAATTGAGCTTAACTGTTCCCATCCACTGAAGGAGCAGCTTAATTCGTGAAGAGCTGAGACCAGCCCGTTTCCTTACGATGCCCCTGTGCTTCAGGGAGCCAAGCTCAGCGTTACCATTGCCACGCTTATAAAGACCAAGGGCAATGCCCTTGTAAATTAACGTAGCGCCGTGGGCTTTCACAGTACTGCACAGATTGAAGCCTACTGGGACGGTGACCGGTATTTAAGTGGGACTGTTTGACTGCTGAGACTTCACGCAGCACCAGGATAATTCCATCCAGAAGTGGTTTTTCTCCCACAGTGGCTAAGCTAAGCGCAAAGCCCAGTCGCGGAGCCAGTTCCTCAGATGCGTTGCTGGGTCGTTACATCCATTTTGCGCATTCATAGGTGAGCAGCCTTCTATGAACCGTTTCAGAATGGTGTACTTTAATACAACGGAGTAATGATAAATGGTAGAAAGTGCTCTATTTTCTGTTTCAATAAGCTAAGGAATAATTTGATAGCACAAAAATCACACTGTTTAATTGAAACTTTAAATAGCTTTGAAAATATGTTTATTCACAAAATGGAGTTCCAGGCTTCCCAAAGATCAATGAAAGCTATATGAGTGCATTATTTCTTTGAGAACTAGCACAGTCAGAAAGTGTTACAGAAGCGTTGTGGTTATTGGCTTTAAAAGGAAGCCAACAAATTTTAAACCAGCTAAACCAACAGCTTTGATTCACTATGCTTGTTTTGCAGCTGAATAAGCTAAAATGAAATAAAACTAATATATGTGCCTCAAGGTAAGAGATAATTTTTCGACAGAGCAGTAAAGTAACATGCACAGTTTTCTTCAATCAGAGGAACAACAACAACAAAAAAAAAAGCAGGAAAATTTCAGCACTACTTGAAGCTGTTTGCAAAACATCAACAACTTCTCCAGAAAAAAAGGCAAATTTTTTCACATCATTTTGAACCAGCTCTCCTCAAATGCTTAGAAATCTCTTTTAAGAGCCAAGCAGAGAGTTGGCACCAACTTGAATTCTGTGCCGCAACATCATGAAACACAGTGCAGTAGGATAGTATAATAATAACCCATCTTGTTCTCTTAATGATTTCCCCTTGGTTTGTTTTGCGCAGAAACGTCCTAGAGAGGTTTTTTCCATTATTTCTTTTTTCGCCTGAAATACTGATCTGTTGCTGATCTGCAAACCAACTACCTTATCCTCCAACAAATGTGTCATCAGCTGTCACCGCAAAGCTCACAGGTGGTGCAAAGTGCTACTAAGAAGTCTGACAGGCAGCAAAAAACGCATTGATGGTTTGATTAGTTAATCATTTTAGAAATATCTGAAACCATGCAACTAGTCATATACTGTGTCAGCACTTTTCTTTTATTATATCCTATTAATATAGACTTCGCTTGAGTCTTCTAGAGTGAGCCTGTACATACATCCATCAGTATACTCTGCCTTCTGTGCCCAAGAGTCTTGTTCGTTGCTGGAAGCTCTGCTATAACAACCTTGCAAGGGGTGATGAGAAAGCGCTCAGGATCATGCAGTGGCACAGAAATGCTAAGGAAGCCTGACAGTGTGTTTGTACTCTCCCGTAGGGACAGGGGTGTCTGAGGCTCCGCAGTAATACAAATTGCAGACCACATCTGCAGCAGTGCAAGACCTGATGAGCAAATCAGTGCAAACTTCTTTACTTAACAATAGGCGAACTCCTTCTGACCGTTTAGTGAAAAAACATTACAATTGGATTGTTTGACATCTCACTATTTACGTATTTACCAGTCTGTGTGTTCTCCATTTTGACAGAAAACCCAGTCTTAAACATTGACGTTGGACTAGAACAAGATTACCTAGCAAAGTGGCCAGTGGGGTTGGCGATGTTCTCAGACAGGCTCTTAAAACAAGGAGTTGATCAGTAACCAGTGTTCTCCTCTGCAGGTACCAATATTAGGAGCACGATGAATACTATTTGTTCTCAAAAGCTGAAAACACTGCACTCATTTAAACAGCAACAGCATTGTTTTAGCTGTCATAATATAAGGCCTCTGGCAAGGTACGTGGGAGGAGCTGACATGTTTTTGTAGGCCAACTGACATAATTGGGAGAAAAACAAACAAGCAAGTATTTTTTGTAGGTTCTGCAGTTTGCAAGAGCCTGTCTGTTGAGTTCCCCCCC
>NW_009603165.1:0-7458 GCF_000690535.1 Cariama cristata | reverse complement strand
TTTGGGTGAGTCCCCCCCCCCCCTTTTTTCCCAGCCATATCCACAAGTCTCAGACAAGACAGTACCTTTTCACTTTCGTAACAGGCACATTAACAGGGAAGAGAAAGTGCAAATGAGCTTGAGGACTTGGAGAAACGTAAGCGCTTTGATAATTTAATTCAAAACCAATCAATCAGACAAACAGAAATCCTTGTGTGAACTTCGGGGTTCTTTTATGGTAAATAGAGATGGTCAGGAAGAGCATACGGCACTCCCCTTTATATAAATTTTGCACTTGCTTTGCTCAACGGCGTACCCTTAACCAGCAGAGGAACATCTTAGCAGATGTTCCCAACGTTGACAGATCTCAGGTGAGAGAAAATATTTTAGCCAGCTGCGTTCTTTAGGGCATCACATAAAACACAGTTTATCTTAACCCTAAAATTCTGCCACAGAGTGTATTTTTTTTTATCCTAGTCTCTCTTAAGGTATTCTGTTGTTTCCTCAACCTCTTTCCCAGGATAACTACAAAAACAAGAGAGGAAGGTGAACTCAGAGACTCGCACACTGTGTAACAAGCGGCAGAAGTTCGTCTCTGCGCAAACAAGCCATTCTGTCGTCAGCTACTTTTGAAGAGGTTGCAGATGCACAAATTGATCTTCATGCTGAATGTGAGGAGCGAAATGGAAGCACTTCAGTATGTCACATATTTCTAAAGCTAGACTTTCCTGGCCAGCTGGTTAATATGTACTCCGTTAGGGTATGATGTCTGACACCAAGACCTTTAGTTGTAATGAGTGGCCAAGCATTCAGATACTCTGAGCCTTTAATCCTCATTCGAGTCACTGAAGTAAATGTAGTTTTCCCCTGGAGACAGTGCTAGAAAACATGATGTAAAAGTAATGGCCTCTCTTCAAGAGTGGATATTAGCAAGTTGCATGCGTTTTAGAGGAGTTCTTATGGTCTTGTTCTCACAACGCCAGAGCCCCTCTAAACACATGCACAGGTAACATTGCATTTAGAAAACAACGTCCTCAAAACATACAATTCCTTTTCCAAACACACTTCCTCTTATTACGGGTCTGGCATGAATGGGGAAGACAAACTCTTTTGCAGAGCCTGGATTTGCATATATCTGCAGAGTATCCCCCCACCCCCCCGCCCCCTTAGACCCTACTGGGCCTTGTCATCATTCTGTATTGATCCCGAGGACCAAATCTTGCCTCCAGCGACCGGCAGGAAGAAAAAAAGCAAGGTGAAAAGGGAAGAAACATTTGTCACTAACATCTGGGGGTGAACTGGGAGATGAACTGAGTGAGCACCGTACCAACCCCATGCATGGTGGGGAAGGTTCAGGGCATGGAGGGAGGAGCAGCACCAACTCTTGCCGATGACCAGGCTGACAACCTGAGAGAGCCCAGCCCACACCTCACCCTTGCCCCAGCTGGAGCTGGAAAGAGAAGCTCCTGTGTCTGCTCGATCCCCCTCGCCGGCAGCACTATCCCCATAGACCCTCACCCAGCAGCTGTGAGCACCACAGCTCGGCACAAGAAGAAGGGGTCCTGGGCTTGGCTTCGCTCTCCCAGGCTGCTCTCCGTTTTTGAAATGAAGAATTGTTTTTATTATTTTCGGGAAAGATGCTTTGATTTCTGTTTTTTACCTTCTTCCTAAACAGGCATTTCTAAACTTAGGGTCTTCATTAAGAAGATGCTAAAGGAGCCTTGTTCTTTAAGACAAGTTTTTAATCCCCTCGACTTCCAAAACAAGCTGAATAATCCAGCTTTAAGTCTCCTCATTAAGGCCAGATTTATAAAATCTCAATCAGACTTTTGCTTGAGGTTTTGTAAATCTGGTCCTAATACAGATACTGAGAGCTGGAACACAGATCAGCTTGAAACTTTGGGGAATTAGAAGAAGATAAAACCTGCGCACCAAATATTCCTTCCATTGTAGCTGACATGAGAGAACATACACATTTTGTATGGAGCTTGTCTTCCTCCTCTATTTGGTGGCTAAATTACAGCTGCTGGGTAAAGGACAGATGAAGAGAATAAAGCTAAAACCTTCTTGATTTTCTTTTACTTTAGATCTATCTGAAAGATCTTTAGTTTAGTCTTTCAGACTTTCCAAGCGTTGATAAAGCATGCATCAAGGATGTTTATTTTGAGTTCTTGCAGCTCCATGAAGAAGCTAAATGGTTATTAAAGACTTTAAGATCCCTTTTATCTGTTGTTAATTAGCCTCTGGAAAAAAAATTTACATGCTAGCAGAGTTTGACATAGTCTGGCTTAAAAAATCTTTTCCTGTCTGTTATTAAACATCATCTCATTTGGCTGTGGAAATCCACCACTCCTCTGTTTCTCCAGTCACTGTAAATTTTGCAGCCCAGGTAGGACTTCAATTTCAGAAGTGGAAAACAAGCAAGGGCGAAAAAATAAAACCGAACCATCTGTTTTCTGAACACCGTTCCAGGCATCCTCCATACATCTTTTCCTTCACAGGTGACCTTTACCAAGGTATATTTGTCTAAAAGTTGAGCAACACTCCTGTATTTCATCTGGAGCTTCTCAGCCTTTGTCGCTATCAGGCACCCCAGCAAACAGGTCTCCCATCCACACCATTCACATCTGAGAATGATGAGGTCCTAGAGGAAGCTGGCAGCACGCAACAAAGGTTTACATTCACGGTACTCGACTGTGTTTCATGACATTAAAGTGATAACAACCCCAGAGAAATTCTCATTTCCTTGACAATGATAAGGATCTTAGGTAGAGACAGCAATTGTATCTGAAAGAAGTTATGTATGCCTGCAAAACAAGGGTGTTTTTTTAAAAATGCAAGATGCCTGCTTGCAAGCTATTTCTGTGTAAATTCGTCGTAGAAGCAAGGGACATAATACTAATATTATAACGGCTAGAGTTAATTAACCTCTGGTTCAAAAGTACAGGTTTTAAGTTAAGACAAAGCCTGAGACTGATATTTTAAAAGTTTAAATTTTTAAAATCTTGTTGGGTGAGGGAGGTGCCTCCAAACTGGGAGGGAGGTATGTCTTGAGTCAACCGAAGAACATTTTTGCGTTTCAGCATGAAAGGTACAGCATCTCACAAGTTCAGCTTTAGAAACTTGCTAATCAGACCCTGTTCACTGGCAAACAATGTGATGTGAAAAAAAGTTAAGGGAAGATTTAGCTACAGCAACACGCTCGGACCTGGTGGGAGGGTACGAAACTTGGAGAAAACTATCAGAAAACATGGTTCAGTACACGTCATTTTGCACTCACAAGATGCCACTCATCCTGCCATGTATGTGTATGTATTCACACACAGAAAGACAATTTTTTATATATATATATGTATATTCGGCTGGACTAATTGCTCCACTGTCAACTTTCCAGAGGATAAATACACAGCAAAGCTAACATGGTCATAACAGGCCTTCTGAACACACAGATGCCTCTCACTTCTTCTGCCTCCATGTCTCTGTGGTATACCAGCATGCTCTTGTAAGAAGAAGGAGCAGAGACACAAGTCTTCACCTGTCCCTAATACTTTCTAGTTAGATTATAACTGCTCTTTCTTAGCCCTGTGTTACTGCTCTTGCAGTGCAGCAATGATGGTTTTAATATTGTACCAGATAATTCTAGGGAAAAAAACCCCAAAGTCATACTGGCCTTCCCAGGCTTCGGGCTAAAAGCCAGGAGTGCTTTTAGGTTGAAGGTGGGAAGGGATTTCATGTAGATGCTCCTTGTCCTTCTATGCACTGATGAAAGAACATGACCTTTTCAAAATTCACTGAAGATCATCATTAAAATTAGATTCTCTTTGTTATCTACCAAGCCTTGAAGCTTTCATCATTTGAATGCTATCCTTATTGATCTACTTAGCCCTGACAGCTTAAGTCAATGCTGAAACAAACTTGCAGCAACCCAAACCCTTGTATCAGTATCTTTTTCTGTGATAGGAACTGCTAGGCAGAACTAAAATAGAAACAACAAGCACCTTTAAATTAGATGGGCTAAATATTTCCCCCAAATTACCCTGGATTTCTTTCCCTCATGCTCAGTGAGGATGCTGGCAGTTAAAAATGCTTTCTGCAAGAGGACCTTCACTGTGATAAATGAGAATAGCTCCTTTGATTTTAATGGAATTACATTAAACTACTGCAGGTAAGGCTCTGACCCTCTACACTTTTGGCTTTCACCCAGGAAGACATTACAGCGGGGTAGGTGGTCTCCAGCTTAGGAATTTTTAAAAAGACAGACAAAGCAGGGAGAAGTGTGCAAGGGATGATTTGATTTATATAGCCCGCTCCCTTCTTCACTACATCTTCCCGCATTTCGAAAGATGCGTACAGTTGGTTTAAACACCTTTCTGTGGGAGAGCAGAGCAGGGACATTATTTACAATGCGCTGCCTGAAAAGAAAAATATCTTTCCTTTTCAGAGTTGATGAGGGCTGGGCAGGGAAGAGCCCAGCATCGGGCAAGCTGTGGGGTGGCAATGCGGCAGTGGCTGATCAACTCAGCAGCCACCGCAGGAGCTCGCACCTTTTCTGCCCAACCCCGCTCAGTGGGAACCAGCCTCGCAGCAGGAGCAGGGCCAGCGGTGGGATACCTCCTACCAGCCCAAGTCACCGTGCCACGGGGGCCTCAGAGATTGCGGGTGGCAAGGGAGAAACACTCTGGGCTGGGCAGGCCAGGTGGGACTGGGGAACTGATCTCCTCATCAGAAGCATCAGCATCCTAACACCTCCCAGCTCAGCTTTGCCCCCCAACAACCTTTCCAGAGCAGGGAGCAGTGTCGATGGTGTTATGAGAGGTGGAAAACAAGTCATGGTGTCAGCAAGGGCCATGGTGACTCAATAGGGGAATTTCCTCTGCATCTCCCTCTCCGTCCCTAGCAGCTGCCGGAACGACCGCATATCCCCATGCAGAGCATCCTCTCCATGTAGTCATCTTACCTCAGCCTCTCCCACCCCTTCCCTCTCTGCAGAGAGCTCAGGGCTTCTCCTATATACAGACTACCAGGTTTCTGGGTTTTACTGGCTTTCCCAGGAATTCCTGCAACCCCTTGCTTCAAATCAGGTCCTCCTTCATCCACCCCAGCTACTCCGTTCTCCCTGGAAGCGCAAGGAGCAGATTCCCAACAGCCCTCGCCCTGCCCCTCTGCCTGACCTCTTCTCTCCGCTCGGAAACGAAGTTTACATGTGGAAAGGCACAGTGTCTGAGAGATGGGCAGATACTTTGCCACTGAAGGACACGGAGAAGCCCTCCGAGTGTAGCTGCCAGGCAAACAAGGTGTGTTCTGCTCAGAGGCAGGTGGTCTGCGCTCCGGCAGGGATGCGCCGAGAACTTGGCTGACTCCTTGCCCTGGGGAAGCAGCCTCAGACAAAAGCAAGCTGGCAAGCTCTGATGTGACATATAACATGCAGTAATTAAGTGCTTCTGCATTAATGCAGTGATAAGTAATCACTTAATTACCCTGCCTTCATTTTTACAGAAAAGGTTCCAGTTGGACTTGATGATCTTTGAGATCTCTTCCAACCATAATGATTCTATGATTAGGCCGGTAAAAGAAGGCAAAATCACCCTGAACGTTTTATATCAATACTGGAATAGCCCATGATCACGGCGAGCACCCTCGGACCCTCTCCCACCCGCTCTCCGACAAGCCTGTGGATAGCTTCCCTGGGATATTGCTGCTGCCCAAGCCCATCATCTGTATACGCACCAACCCACAGTGTCGGGCACAGAAATTCCCACTCTCCCACCAGCAAGACCTAGCGGAGTCGAATGTTATCACACCCATGCAAGTGCACAGACACACGTGCGTGGGGGCAGGAGGCTGGAAGTCTGTGTGTCATGAACCAACATGGTTTCCCACAAGGGATGAGAACCAGTGTTTCAAACCAAGTTCATCAGAAACAGCTTCATCAGGCCTGCGGCGAGGGGTACCATCTACTGACTCACCAAATCTTCAGCCAGACCATGCAGCGCCTTTCGCCAGCATCTTCTCGATTTATGCAGAAAAGTCGGTTCTCCGGTGTGCTCAATCCAACACCTGCCACAGAAGGAGCATGCTCATCAGAAACCCAAAACTGTGCTCACGAAACGTGAGCAGTCATCACCCATATGCCACTACCAGCTAAACCGGACTGCCATACCTACAGTCATCATCATGCTGTCTCGGAACAAAGCTACTGGCATCGGAAGGAAAAGCATTGACTTGCCTGCAGGATTTTCCAAATGTAAAGCCTATGTAATCATTGCATTTCTGTGGGTTTTCAGGAAAAGCAGTTCGGCTCTGCATGACTCCTCCTTCTCAGCCCACACCGTTTGTTCTCTGGGCTAAGTACGGCATCTTCACTCAGGGGCTAGGCATGTCGGGTCCCCTCAGGCCCACAATTATGTGCTGTCGTATTTTTAATTGAGGTAGTTTCCATGAAAGACCTTTCCTCCACACCCTCAGGAGGGCCTGAGAATTTAGAGCTTGCTCCTTCCAAGACAACTTTCTGCTCACCTCCACAGTGGTGTTCACAGAGGATGCAATGGTGCAGAACAGCAGTAATTGTGGAAAAATACTGGAATACAAGTGTTTAAACAATAATGGTGGTTATTTGCCAGAAGCCTGCTGACTCGGGCAATTTTGCTATAAAATAACTTTGTGGGTGATGCTGGCTGAACTGTGACCCATTACTGGAAGCTAATAACATGCAGTCAACCTGCTTAAATACTGTTTGGTTTTTTTTTTTTGGTCACTAAAAAAGCCTGCCCTTGTACACACACACAGATTCCAAAGAGGTCTATGTACAGCCAAATACAAAAAGATGTCATCTGTCTTTTATCATATAAACAAAAAAAATTAAGACAATTATCATTGCTCTTTGCCACCAGCATAGGGAAAGGCTGGTCCCTCATTGCCACTCCAGAAGGTGGAGGGTGCACCACCGCGGAGCGGTGGGATGCCATGATTTAGAGGTTAAACCCACATTAACCACTTCTGTGCAAAAGCAATTGCCAGAGGAGTCCCTCGGTTCACCCTGTATCAATAACGCATTTATTGCAGAAATGCTGATCCCGCTGAAGGCAACGGCAAAACTCCTGTTTTACGCCCAGCCCAAAGCGCACCCCTGGCTTTGGGACGGATGTCTGCTAACAAAGGAAGCACAAATTCAAATTCAGCCAGGAATTTTGGTACATCACAATGTGAGCACCCAAGACATTGATTGATTTTCTTTTATTATCTAAAAATAAATTATTTTCAGCATTGCAATTTGCATCTAGTATGCATCTGTAGTTTCAGCGTGGTCAGAGTTTTTGAAGAGAAGCAAATGTTTCAAGGTACTGCAGAGCTTGTCTTTTGAAACCATACCTTTATACGCTACCCAGCTCTTCTAAACAGATTGTCTTTTTCTACTTCAGAAATAAAATACAATATAATAAAGTTATAATTCTAAATTCAAATACTATTAAATAATAACAT
>NW_009603164.1:9486-9759 GCF_000690535.1 Cariama cristata | reverse complement strand
AAAAAAAAATCCAAAGGGCAAGGAAACACCCCGGGTGCTGACACCGTCCCCCCCACCCCGGGCTTTGCAACCCCTCCATGGGCAACGCACCCAGCTCTGACCCACGAGTGGGGCTTTGTACCCCACTCCCCCCCCCCCCCAAACAAAATACCTCGGGTCTTGCCCCAAAAAGGGCTTTGCACCCCCACCTCTTGCAAGGAAAGGCAGCAGGTTCTGCCCCAAAAGGGGTCTTGCAGCCCCCCCTGACACCCCTGCCCACTCCCACAGCTCCCA
>NW_009603164.1:0-9437 GCF_000690535.1 Cariama cristata | reverse complement strand
TTTGGAAGCCAAAAAAGCAGGTGCAGACCCAAATCACAGCTCTCCAGCTGAGCCCTCCAGTCAAAGCTCGAATTTTTGGGGCTCCGAGTCCTGCAAATCCACTGCCAGAAATGACCAACGCCTGCGAGAAGGGCTGCCCCTGCCCACCACCACCAAAAATCAACCGCTCGCCCCCCTGTACCCGTCCTGGCACAGTTTTGGGCTCCTTCACATGGAGGCAAAGCCGGTGTTTTCTCTGGATGTGACTCAGGCAGAGCCTGCGGTTCCTCCCGAAGCCAAAGTTGGAGCAGATTTTGTTAATCGGAACAGAAAAACCTCAGCCATCGCAGCGACGGTCAACGCAGTGAGGAGCTGCCTTCCGATCCTCCGCACCCTGCCGCATTTCCATCCAGCCCTCTTCTCAGCAAGCGAGCCTAGCTTTTCAATAAAACAAAGCAAAAAACAGTTAAAAACCCCTCATGTTCACTAAAAAGAAAAGCATAGTGGGAGGAGGAAGGGGGATCACAAAGCGCTTTTTATTCAAGCTGTTGCTGGGAACTCCTCGGATTTAAGCAGGGAGATGAGATAAGCAGCAGAGGGATGCAACAGAGAGAAATATCAGTATCACAGGACTGAGAACACGTCCCTGCTGATATCACCAGTGGAGTCTTCTCCATCACAGGACCAGCGCTCGCCCATCCTGAACCACACCTCACTTCAGGCACAGAAAACGCGCAAATTCAGTGACAGGGAAGAGCAGCCCAACACACAGGGATTTAAAGCGTAAGGTCCCCGACCTACAGAAGTCTGTCTCACATCAGCTCTTGGGAATAAAGACGTAAGCTCCAGGAAAAGAAGGAAGTATTTCTGCAAATGAAAATTAAGACAGCTACATCAGTTTGGCTTCTTGAGACAGCCACAAGGTTCCCTTACTGCAGGATAGATGAATGTATGGAAAAAACAGGGTCATTTTTGGGGGTAAGCCTTTCCAGAGCTGTATATGACTTTTTAAGCCACCTCAATCTTAATTTCCTGCCCACTGGCAGCATCCTGGTTACCACACCATGTCTCAGAAGCAGCACCATGACGTTTCTAGAAGTTTTTACTACCTCTACACCAAAAAAAAAAAAAAAAAAAAAATCTATTAAAGAGCAAAATGGAAAGCACTTTCTTTCTCTTCACCTCCCTAAGACTGCAAACAGCTGCTTGAAGCAACAATCTACTATGAACATCACAAGCTTGAGAAATCTGGAGCTAAAACCCACTTGTACTAGAGTAAAGAGAAAGATCCAACCCTGTTCTAATAAATCTCATCCTCTTTAGAATATGGAGTAAACATAAGCACCCCAGCAGGGCAGTGGCAAGACACCTCTTTCCTAGCTGCGCTGCCACCGGTATTTTGCCGTATGCCTGCACCCTGTGAGCTCCAGGTCCTCACTTTGCTCCTCACCAAGGAGCCCAGGGGATTTCCAAACAGGGCAAGAGTCTTCCAACATTCCCCTTTCCCAGCCCCTTCCCTTGTTTTCTTGCTAATTGCCACAGAGCTTATTACTTGCAGGTCTCTTCCCACACATGCATTTGCTTTAAAGATGCGGGATCACGGTCACGACAGAAATTGTGTCTCCATTCATCTCTGCTGTGGGGTCACTTTCAAATCCTCATCCCACAGCAGAGCCCCAGCTGCTCACACACTCAAAAACCGCAAACCAGAGAGGTTTGGGATTCTATGGTAGAGGCAGAAGCACCAGTTCAATATTGTTAATAAAGTAACAACTCTTCTTTGTTCTTTACAGTATTTATTGTACGTGCAAACCTACAGGAAAAACATCAAACTCCCTGCTGGAACCCTCTCTTGTTAAATCAGGTATAAATTACTTCCAGGTAAAGCACGATTGCGTATTACACTTCCAGTCTGGAAATAGCATTAAGCAGCGGTTGCCTTCTCTTTGTACGTTGCCATCATCTTCTTGATCTCGGCGATTGCTTTGCCAGGGTTCAAACCCTAAAAAGGAAAAGTGTCAGTTAGCTCCTCTGGAAATCGGGATGTTAGAGCATCCTCCCCACCTTGCCCCCATCCAAGTCATAGTAAACTCACAAGTATGCTGCTACTCATAAAAATAGCCAGCAGAGGAGGTGCTCAGCACCTGTTTTTTTTTCCTCTAAAAGCTGGACTCCACCCTAATATTGTGCTTCCTTTCAAATAATTTGCAAGGGAAGAGCAAGCCAGCCTGGAGTAGAGACGCTGTGCTGGGAGTTCACCTCCTGGACCTGGAGGCTGAACCAGCAGCACTTCCCACCGCTTGAAGAAAAACGCTCATTTGACTTTGGAGGACTGGTTTTAATCAGCACTGTGAGGATCAAAGAGAAGAACCAGTGGCTGAGTGATAGGAACTTTCAATGAAGCTCAAGCGGGACTGAATTCAACACTTTTATGGGTGTTACGAGACAACTTCTGGAGGCAGGAAAGTGCCTTATAAAAGCCCGACAGTGACGGTGCAAGAGATGTGGCTTTTCTCCTCGTCTGAAATTAAAAAAAAGCTGTGCATTGGAGGACACTAGGGAAGCGAGCAAGAACACTAAGTCACAAGCTGGAAATGCTCCTGACACAAAAGCCCGCTAAGCTTTCCTAAGAAGGTTTTTCTACAATATAGACACATGTCGTGTTGCAAAGGCCCTTAATCCTGCAGCACTGCTACCAAACCAAGCATGCCTAATCTCAAAAGGAGAGAGGGATCACAACTGCCCTGCTGTATCGTTGTGATTACAGCAGCAGCACTGCGGGACAGAGAACGAACAGGAAATTACCCCGGCGCAGAGCTCACCATGCAGCCTTTCAGGACTGATCGAGACAACAGCCGGGATTAGAGCATGTGAGTGGAAACGTGTTATTAACCATAAACGCGTCTCAAACTTCAGACCAAGCGCTATTTCCCTGCACTATGTACATTCCTACGTACAGCCAGATCTTCAAGTTGAACCTTCACCTTTAGCTGAACTATGGTTGATACCAGATCATGAGTTAGCTCCCTAAACAAGGGGGAAATTACCTGTAGTCAGTGAATCACTTTAGAAAAATACACGCAAAAATCAGCATGCAGTGCTCCTGATAAACACATCAACCCAGATCTCAAGCATCTCTTCTTCCCCACATTCATGATCCACTCAAACATTTGCCTTCGTATCATTTCACAGCTCACGGGAGAACTACTCCACCACCAGGTGCAAGTCAAGGCTGGCGAGAAAACAGGACAGCTGGCAGGAAAGCAAAACTTGGTAATCTGCCCAACAACAGGCACAAGGTCGTTGCAAGATGAGGAAGAGAAATGTTCTGATTTGGGAAAGCTTGCTCAGTTCTCGAAAGAATTACCAGAGAGATCTGGGAAGTGCCCAGAAGGTAGGACGTCAGCACAAAACACGTCCCCCAAGGGCGCCCAAAACTTGCCCTAGTCGTCTCCGTTACAGAAGTTGCACAATACCTCGGGGATAGCTGCTACCATCGGAGTTAAAGGTTGCAGTGTGGGGGTTAAGCGTATTACTCACAATGCACACACCACTGATCTGACTACGCAGGACAAATTTCCCCGTACTGTTTCTGGCAGTGGGCCGCACACGACCAGCACCCTACAGTCATACTCCCACATCTTGGAGATGGACAGGTTCTCAAAGTCACAGCCTTGCTCACGAGGAAGAGGTGTTCCTGTGATGCGGAATACAAACTTCGCCACGTCCTCTTGTACAGTCACTATCATAAGCACGACTGGCTAGTAACCCACTGGGTTTCAAGAGGCTGAACAAGCCAAGGCAAGCTTGAGGAAAACAAAAGCCTAAGCGGGTATTTTCCTATTGTTTTCAAACAGGGTGCTTAGAAACAAGTCAGGAACCCCAGAAGGGACACACACATACCTTAGGGCAAGTCCTTGTGCAATTCATGATAGTGTGACAACGGTAGAGAGAAAACGGGTCTTGAAGCTGTGCCAGGCGTTCCTCTGTGTAGTCATCTCTGGAGTCAATCATCCACCGGTAGGCCTGAAAGTCAGTGGCATTTGACACACCAAATGGTTCTTCAAAGTGGTGTAATCAGCGCGAGATTTTAAAAGCGACACCTAACTCAGGAACTCTGGTCCAGGATCTGGACTATGCAATACTATCCCACCGGTCTTTGCAAGTATTTGTACTGCTTTTAGATGGAGAGTCCCTCAGCACTCTCAGCTGACAAATGGGATCTGTCCTTACCTGCATCAGTACCGCAGGACCCAAGTACTTGTCCCCGTTCCACCAGTAACTGGGACAGCTGGTGCTGCAGCAGGCGCACAGGATGCACTCGTAGAGTCCGTCCTGCACAGGGGTGGGACACCACAGTCAAGCCACTCCAGAAACCCATGACGAGTCCTTTTTACAAAAAGGGGATTTACAGGAACACACGCTTCCCTCACCACTTTCCCCTCTAGTGACTGGCCACAACAGTCGCCCCAAAACCCTTACACTGAAGAAGCATTGCTGGAAGAAAGCAGTTCCTACGTGCAGGTCTTCTGAGACAAGAGGCGTGCCATCCTCCCAACTCAACCCATGTAATACACTAGGGTTCTATGACAACAGGGGGGAAAAAGCATAAACTGAAGAAAAATGTAAAAATCGCTTGGTCTTCCTGCATTCCTTCCTTCCAGCCTGTCTCAGTAAGTGGCTGAGGAAAGGAGCAGATAGGTAACCAATTCACAATTCAAGGCCGCGTTACAGAAGAGAAGAAAGAGCAAAGTCTGCCCGACACCCTGAGGAAGAAGAGCTCATAGTTTAGCATGTGCTTCAAGGGGATCCCCAAGCAATTACAGAACGGGAATGGTGCGAGTCTTTAGCCATTTCACCATTTTTAAAGAGATGGCGGCCTTTTTATTTCAGGCACTGAAGGAAGGTAGACCTATGAGGAAATGACACCGGGCAGAAGACAAACTCTGAGTAGCAGAGGGTCTCCCAAGTCTCCTAGTAGCTCAATCAACCCCCCAGGCTAAGAAACAGAGTCCAGTCTGGCTTGATTTATGTGTCTGAAAGTTGTTTTGGGACAAAGGTCTCAAATTTAGTTTAGAAAGAGACCTGATGCTAGAACTGCTGGGAGCTTGTTACAAGTCTACTGCACTAGTCTTTTGGAAAGACTTGCCAAAACTAGGTAAGTCAGTTACCTTCTTGCTCTAAACTTGCCTTACTTCTAATTGTAACATTCCAAATGACCGATGCTTTAAAGAAAAAGGTGGGAATTTTTTTGGCTGACACTGTATCCAAGTTTCTCCTGCACACAGGCCGTTCTCAAAGCAAGAGAAACTTCAACAATGAGATAAAAAGCAAGTTTACTACTTGTGAGAAAGATTCAGGTAGCTCTTGCAGTCGCTTTTAGGTTTGCTTACTTCTACCTGAATGTGATTTCAAGGATGCTGCTTTATGAAAACCACGCGACAGGAGAGTCCCTTTAGCCCTTACGTGTGGATCAGATAACAACATGAAGTGGTGCAGAACTAACCGTTGCCCTTGGATAGAGATTCTGTCTGTAAAAAGACTGTAAAATCCTGCGGCTGTTAAGACATCACAGCGTCAGTCGCATGGTGCTGCTGACATCTTGGGCACATGACCCCTCTACTCATCAGATGTTAACTTCACAGCAAACACACATAACGGAAAACTTTCAAAGATCACTGCAGAGAATTAGGCTGCAGCTCACATGTTTTTGTTGAATCCCCTTTAATCAGCCTTCCTCTTTGCTGTTCATATTCACCTCTTTTACCACTTGCCAAAATCCAGGCTGCCTGCCCACTCTGCACCTACTCAGTGACAGCACTGCAGCAACGATCACAGCGGAGCACCGACAGGCTCAGCTTTGAACCACGAAGTGAGTGATGGATCCATCAAGGCAGGTCAGAAGCAAAGGAAAAACTGGTTTAATGATACTTACTGTGGCAGTCAAGGAAATCCAGACAAGAACTTATCCACACTATAAGCTTTTTAAAAAGCTCTTACGTCCCAGCTGTTCAAATGGTTCCTCAGACACCCTTCAGCTTTATGCAGAAAGTTTGGACCAACAACCTACATTCCCAGAAAATCCCCTCAAAATAATGCAGTGCTCAAGACAGACATCCGAAGACTTTCAGTAACACACCATGCTTGTGTCTCCACACCCAAAAGAGTTTAGCTTTTGCCATTAGTTTTTAGGGTTGTAAAACACAGCAAGCAGCAACACGAGAGCATTGTTTAGCATGCTGCAGCTAGACAAGACAGACAGCGCCGAGCCTGACAGCCTACACGCCAGCACAAACTGCAGTGCCTTCTCTCCATTGGAATATTACAAGCCTGTAGCCTTCACAATGTTGTTACAAATACACAGGGTTTTGCAGTGCAGACAGTGGAAATGAGATCAGAGTCCCCATCGCAACCGCAACTGCGTTTCATTAGCAAATGTTACCCCTAGCAATGCAGGCATGCCATGACTCTGCATTTCAGGGAGCAGATTCCACCCACACTGGGTTTTGCACCAGACAGCTTTGTCATTATGGAACTAGAAGCTACTGCATGTTAATGTTTAATCCTGGTCTTATCTGGAAGGGATTTCAACGGTAGAAAAGAAGCAGTAACCAGTTTCTGACGGTCTTCTATGGACTGCAGGTACTGCTCCTTGCCCTGTTTCGACTCATCCTTCTTCTTCAGGTAAGGCTCGATGGATTTGTACTGTGCATAGAAGTTACTCAGGTCCTAGGAGTCAAAAGGCAAAGAGGTCACGTTTATTTAGCTAAATTTATGCATGAGAGATCGAACATCTGCTACCACTCCAACAGAAGGTAGCATTTTCTACCTCAACCTGCCACATTCCTCCAAATGAGGACAGATCTAGTCACTGCTGCGAAGCTCAGACCCACCCAAGCCAGTAAACACTAGCAGGAGTAACGTGAATTGCGAGACCTGATCTTGTTGGCACCTCCCAACATTACCCTTTCCCACTCAATCTGAACCTCAAGCTGCCTGGAACGGTGTCACTCTTGGTCGCAAGCTGAGAGAGGCAGATACTCACGGGAACAAGGTCCTTCACCACATACATGTGGGGGAGAGGGTAGATTTTAGTGATCTTGTTGAGGTCGGGGTCAATTCTTTTGATACAGGCCAGTGTGTTTCCACCAGCAATGTTCATAGCACAAGAGCCGCAGATGCCTGAGTGGGAGAAAAGATTAAAGCATCAGATATTTACCCTCTTATCCTACTTGAGGAAGATCCTCTTGGCCCCAAACATGCCCCCAGGCCGTCTTCCAAGAAACTCTGTACGTGACAAGGAAAACGCCAGAAGTTGCCATTGGGCCAAACATGTTGCTATTTAAATAAAGAACAAACACAGGAGTCACTTTTATTAAAGCCTAAGCACATTCTCAGTGTTGAATTCCCTTCCACAGCAGAAAACAAGTTGCTTGGACACTTCATCCCTTTCACATCATTCATTAGTTTTACATGCTGCTTTGGGTGGGGAAAACACTCAGCTTTGTTCACAGTTTCAAGCACAAGCTCATAGTGATGCGAAGCAGCTAACGCTAAGATTATAACATGGGAACCAGGCGCATCCCCCATCAGCCCTACAGTTACGGTCAAAAGCATCGCTGAAGGTCAGGAACATAAAACAAAGTCCCTAAGACAGAAGCTTCTTTCTGTGCCTTCTGCAGCAGGGTAGAGTGGTCCCATAAACCGCATTCATTAACTCCCAAAGGTGAGAGGACAGACATTCACCAGAACAAACAGCATATAAATAGCTTAACAAATGGATGAAATGACACCACTAATGATCTCCCAGTAACAGAAGGATCAGATGAAGCCCAGGAAAGGCCAAGGTTTACACGAAAAACCAATGCAGAACTGTCACAGATACTGCTCAGGTCAGGAGCTCGGGTATCCAATTCAGGCCGATGCCTAAAACATCATATTAGAAAGAAGACAAATGTTGAAAGGGCAAAACTCTAATTTCAGAGGATTTGACACATATCAACTGATATGAGTCAGAGAAATGCCACTGCTCCTCACAGCGGCGAGCCAGTCCGCCTCAGCGCCTGATGCACTGGCCTTCCCCTTGCTGCCAGATAAAGGCTGGCACTCGAACAAGGTTATTCCTCCCACTCGAGAAACGGTTACAAGTATTTTCCAGTCAACTGGAGAGGGAACCAGGACTGCAGACACAAGCCCACAAGTATGGAATATGAACATGTGATTGTCTTGGGTTTTTTTCCTGCACGGTAGAGAAGGGGCAAGATTGAACCAGCCCAGCTTGAAAATCTGTCTTCAGGTTCTCAAAGAAAAGTATTCAGGGCAATTAATTCCAGCTGCTCAGGAAGAGTGTTGGCTATCTAAATATCAGACACTGAGAACAACCACACCGTATGAAATTCCTCCACTTGGTATGCAGACTCTACAGGGAACAGCTGCGTTAAAGCGTGCTTTTCATTTAGATCCAAGTCAAAACATCTTTAGGCATCAATTGCACCTGAATTTCTCATACTTGCAAACCCACCTCATTAAATCCAAAGTCATTCTATAAAGGTGTCCTCCCTTCTTGCATTTCCACAACTATCATTCTAAGCTCAGCATCCCAACATTACCCAGGAATTAGGATTTTTTTTACAGGGAAAGTCACCTGGACAGGTAAGTTTTAATGCAGTTAAACAGACATGCTGATTTGTACCTCTATGAGAACCAGCCGGTCGCTCTGCAATGTCAACCACCAGATGGCCTCTTCCTCAATCAATCATTTAGCTTAGTCAAAGGGCCAAAAAAAGATTCCTGAAGCTATTCCTAGAAGTCATAAGTACTCTTCCAGTTACACCCTTCCTTATTTCCACAGCAGTGCTAGATAAAGCAGCCCCTACAATTCATTACCGTTCACCACATCTGCCCCCTCAACTTTGCTGTTGTAATCTCTCTTCCCAGATTTCCCTATGCAGTCAATCACTGGAGGGCAGCAAGATGAACAAGATTAGGACAGAAACAGGAACGACTGGGGTTGTTTAAGCATATTGCTCACAGCTTAGTGTTGTGCGATTATGTCCTCTGAATATGAGCTTCAACTTTACTACTTGATTCACTGAGGTATTTCATATGCAGCAGCTGGAAGAGGAGAGTGGTACGCTGCCATCTACCCTGAAGTTTTCTAGCAGTTACACATACGCTGCCACCAACAAACAGTCTTTAAGGACAATTTTCCGTTTAGCAGGCTGGAAAATCCTTCTTACCTTCCCTACATGATCTGCGGAAGGTCAGAGTGGAGTCCAACTCATTTTTAATCTTGATCAGAGCATCAAGCACCATAGGCCCACATCTAGAACAGAAAACAAAGTCAGTGAACTTGTATAACTTCCCCCCTAGCTTCAGCGCTTGATCTCTGGCACCCTAACTAGGCAGTGCCTAAAAGGACTTTGAACAACTACAATTAAAAATACACTTTTTTTTTT
>NW_009603163.1:3859-34159 GCF_000690535.1 Cariama cristata | reverse complement strand
TTCTGCATATCTGCTACCTTTTATCTCTTTCCAGTCACAACTGTCTCCATTTTTGTGGCTCTGCCCCTGCCCAGTTCCCACTTTCCCCTCCTCTCCCGTCTCCATCTTCCTTCCTCCCCCTGTGGGAACTGCATTTACAGACCTCTCAGCCAAACCTTTGATTCTCCATCACCCACCCTTCCCTTTTTGGATAGAAAACCTACCTGGCCTTTTCTAGCTTTATTTTGTCCCTTAAGAGGGTGCTTAAAATAAAATATTTAAAGACACATTGGATTGCAGGTTGAAATTCAAGTCCCTTCTCTCCCCAGTGAGGACCCTACCCACGAAAACCACTTTTTTTTAGTTATCTCTGACCCAATGCTTACTGAATTATTCCATGTAAATGAAAATCATTTCAGTTGAAGAGACTCGGAAAAAAATCACATTTCCTTTCATCTTCCACGCAGAATAATCTACAACTGAAAAGTTAGCACATTCAAAAGACAAAGAGGATTTTCAAACACTCTGATCCAGCACAGTAGTGCAAGGGGTGTATCACAGACATTCAGCGGGCCATTGTTTAGTGGTTTTTTTTTCTTTCAGATTTACATACATTTTAGATTGGACCCTGATAGTAAGAGAATTGGAAAAATGAAATTTGCAGAACTGAGGAGTTTCAATGCGAACAACACCAACCTACTCAAGAAGTAAAGACTTGTAACAGTGACACGTTATAAGCATCTCAATCTTTCTTGCCATCCTCTGAGTTATCTGGACAAATCTGGGAGAATTAATTGGTATCCTTTTCAGTCAGACTAGGTCAGAAGTCAAGCAAGGTCATGCCATGGCAGCCAGCCACCACCTACCAGAGCCAACAGGTCCCACCGGGGCTTTGGAAGCTTACAAAACCTCAGGAGCTTCCCATGCGGGGTATGAAAATCAGCAGCTTGCTCTTCCAAGCTACAATACAGTCAATGCCATTTCGCATCTTGTCTTTCATCGCTGTTTGTTAGTCCCACTCCTTCGCCTACTAGTAGCATCCCAGAGCAAACCAGGTCCACCTTCTGTGCCCGTTACTTGCAGTTCCCTCTCCCCTATCAACTTTCCTCCCTCTCACTTTCTCTTTCATCTGCTGAGCTCACATCCTAGCGAAACCTTTATGCTCCTACAAAGGCTCCAGTTCACATACACAGAAAAGACCTTGCTTTAAATTTGAACAAAATCTTTTAAGAAAAAAAAAAAAAAAAGAGTAAAAACATGACATGAAACTGGTTATAAACTACTTGTATTCCATATTCCTTTCCTACACACTTCACCCTTCTTTGTTTTATACTATAAACTCTTCAGGGATAGGAAACTTTTTTTGAATGGTGAAATCCAGAATTGGAGGCGGTAGAAGAACCCCTATTGACTTGAACAGAATCAGGATTTCATCTTTTTCAAATTACTCCCGAGTAAGACCGTTGCTCTTTATCAAAATACATCAGTTATATTTGCAACTGCTAGTACATTAATATTATAGATAAAACCCTAGTCCAAAATTTATATTCTGTTTAAAGAGGTAATGTTTCTATAAATTTATTTCTAGTATATCAGAGAACAATACAGTGGGAAGCCTATTGTTCAGCTATTTTCGTTAATGATATTATTGTCTGTTCTTAGCCATATCACCATGCACTAATTAGGAAATTGCTTTGACACAGAGCTTTAAAAATTGTCGAAGCAGCATAGTTGGCATTTTTGCCATTCTTGTTTGTGACCAAACACACACTTTCAATAGCCTTTTCAAGCTCCCATTTTAATACTGATTCTGAAATCTCCAAGCAACTTAGCAGCAAAGCAAGGCTGCATCATTAAAGGCAATTGACTTACAAAAACTATCATCTCTGGAGAAAAAAAAAAAGAAAAAAAAATATTTGAATGTAACATAAAGCACATGCAAGCAAATACACATTTTGCTCTGTGATGCTAAGATCATGGTGGGGCTTTTTTTCCCCAGAGGGTTAAGTAGATTAAGTGAGATCTGGTATCCTGCTATCTGTCCACCACACACCTGGAATAACTTGTGGGGAACAGCATGGGATTCACAGCAGTCAGCGTGATGACACAGGAACTAATTCAATCAGCCACAAATATTGAAGCCTAAAAGGGGAACAGATGGCCGTCATTTACTTCCATAAATTCTCCCAACATGGAAGTTAGATCTCTTACCTGTCACAGGGCAACTTTCGTTGAGAACCTTTGTCTTCCTGGTTTTGAGAGAGCTCTTGCATCGGTATCTCTTGCTGTTTGCAATAGCATCATTCACTTTCTCCGAGGTCTGAGGAGAAGCAGGAGTGCTTTCAGGACAAACTCAACTGGGGAATACCTGCTCTGTGATCCTTGTTGGGACTTAGGTGACAACTAAGTTATATCAAACCCCATGGCAGGCAGGTGGGAATTGGAGGTTGCAGTTGAGTTGAGAAGCTACGGACATACAAACTTTTTATTTTAGGTGCCTCAAGTGGCAGCTGGACACTTGAACTCTTTTGTGGACCTCGGCCTAGATGATTTGCAAGTCCTTTGATGGTTTTTAATTTGTATTTGCCTAAAAAGGATCTCGTTAACTCCATTATCTGCTGGCATTCAACATTTCGTCTGTGACCAGTTCCTAGAGACGATGGTCTCCTCCCAGCATCTTATATAGGCAGTGGCTTGTAATTAGTGACCACTGGAGTCCATGGATTAGATAAAAGGTGAAAGATCAGTAGTGGATAAAACAAAAAAGCAAGGTTACTGTGACAGAACTAAATCTGTCTTACCACAATTGCCACCACCATCTTTTCTTGCAGAGAAAAGGACGCCAATGTGATGATTTTAATAGCAGTAAATGGAAATGATATGTTTACAGGAAAACAGTTACATCAGAATTTATTATTAATCTCAAGTTAGTGTGACATCACTATCACTCCCCAAAATGTCAGTTACCTCCCCTTCTCCACAAAAAAAATTAATGATATATTTTGTGCTCAAAGGGAAAAAAATAGTCTGATTAGTTTTTAATCCAGATTTCTTGAAGGGAGATAAGGTCATAGATATGCATGTCATTATTTAAAAGATTTAGTAAGGGTTAAAGAAAACCTAAAATCCCAGTTTCTGGATACGGGAGAAGTCACTGACTGCAGGTACTTAAGATGATGATCCTGTAACAGCTTTCTACAGCATGTTCACACAATCCTTGCTTTAGGGAGTGTCTGAGAGTAGAAAAAGAGCTGTGAACGAAGCACTAGAGGTGTTCATACAGAGATGGCTCTTGTTACTCCTTTCCCACATCTCAGTGTGTACAAACTCTGGACTGAACGCTGCTTAGTACCTTGTGCTATTTGAGCTAACAAGCGTGCCAACCTTTGCCTCCATGCAAAACCTCACTCTGGCCTTCGAACATTCAGCATTCACATCCTCCCTCTGCTACCACAACAGTTTAGAAATGAGTTTTGTTTTTCAAGAAAAGTTGAAACTGCATCCAAGTAAGATTGTTGCCAATGCTTATCTCAGCACTGGCATCATTAGCAAAGCCGAGATCACGCTGTGGAAACACTACGACAGATCTGTTTGTCTCATGCTTTGAGTATGACGCTTGCTTTTTTGGCCACCATTTCGTATTTTTCCCAATTTTCAGAAGTAAATCAGCAACTACCAGAGACTATAAACTCTCAGGACTGCAAAACTGCCGATCTGCATCATCCAGAGGCTTGGACAGCCAGCTGGGTTGTTGCTGCAGGCACTGAAGGTAGGACTGGGATCTGTTTGTGGCATAGCCAAGGGGTCTGGAACGGACAAAACTGTTGTTGCCCTCAGCAGCAGAGCAGCAACCATTGCTCCAAGGTGCTTCCCCTCAGCTTACACCTCTTCCTCCAAGAAACACTGGGGCCAGGCTTTAGCACCACAGACTTCATAACATTTAATGCATATTTGCTTCACGGCTACGGCCTCCCTTCCAGCCAATGCCTCTGCAACACGGGCAGCTCTCCAACTCAGGAGATGAGCTGGCTACTGCATTACATAGGCCTAAGAGCCACGCACACGGGTGGATGATACAATGCGAGGCAGTTTTCTGCACAGCCATACTTTCCTCACATGCCCAAACATCCAGTCCTTCACATGGGGTCTCAAGTAAGCATTAGTACAAAATGCAGAACAACTCTGGCCGCTGAAGACATCTAATGCCCCACTACAATTACACAGCTAGTCAAGCCCCTACAGACTCTTTTACAGCAAGGTACCTTAAATTTCTATGAAGGGAAGGCTTTATCCTCATCAGCAACTCTGGAAAGGTCTCAGATTAAATTAAAGCATGCCCGAGGAAAAAAAAAAAAAAAAGAAAAAAACCACACACACAAAACATCAATCTATACCCCTAAAAGAGAAGTTTCAGAAAATTATTTGCAAATAACATAAAGACTTGGAGAATGATTCTACATCTTCCAGATATGTATCTCAGCAAGTTACTCAAAGTAGTATTTCATTATAAAAACATCAGAGTCGGTATTTTGTTTAATTGTCCTTTCTACACAGCCTTTAAGTTTCCCGTGAGGCAAGCCTGCCCTCTCTTGGCGTTACTCATTATGCACTGTGGTTCTGATCCAATTCCTCGGCAAGGCAAAAAAGCATTTTTTAGGGATATACTACTACTGTATTTTGTAGAAAACTGACCTGTTAAGTTTTGAAAAAAAAGCTGAAACAAACAAAGCACTACAAATAACAGTTACTTTTGTAGGATGTTGATCTAAAAAGGTCACTATTTTTAACAGATTACTTAGAGCCAATGTTACAGAATCGGTTAGATGTAGAGCAAATAGTACAAAAATAGCGCATTATATGTTTGCTCTTACAGATTACAGCACAAATACGCACTGCACCATTTAGCGGAGAGATAAACTGAAGGCCAGGACAGAAACTAAAGCTAGAAAGATTAAAAATAGGTATTTATAATGGTTAAAGCACTGAGCAAAATCTCCTTTCAAGTGAACATACAAAGACTATTGATTGTACAGACCTGGGGACTGGCAGAAATTAAAGATTTTGAAATACTAATCAAAATTTCTTGCTAAATTTTTTTATGATATGAACTGGTCTGTTGCTACTGTTTACTTATCAGTCACTTTCCCCTATACAAATTTCCTGCCTCTCACTCCTCCTTTATCCCTGGTCCTGGCCCAACCCTAAAAAAATAATGCTTTTTGGTCACTTAGTGAAGTAGAGATATGAAAGCTTGTTTTCACCATTGTGTAACCCTGTAATATGGTACTGACATTGCCAACAGCAGGCCATACACTTTGTACTGAGTTTGCAAGGCCTCTGGACCCGCTACATCTGAGCTTTCCTTCACCTGCCCGCAGAGTTTACTCAGTTTAGCTGACAGCAATCTCTCTAGTCGACCTGGTGTCTGTAGGTAACCTGTTTCACTCGTGTTTCTCTGTGTGTGCCACAAGCCTCATTTTTTTATAAATATACATAAAAATATATGTATAAACCAGTAACAATCCATGATTGCTGGCAGAACGAGGTATTTATCATTCCCACACAATGCTGTAGTGCAGAAAACGCAGACCTGGTATGACAGCAGAGGCCCCGAGAAGTGGGGACACAGGAGGCAGCGTAGGTGAATACTGGCACGGGATGGCAAGACACGGTGCCCACGCTTGGTTCTGGAAATCCCACAGCTGTGCACAGCTCTATAATGGTCAGATGAAAAAAAAAAAATGCAGACCCGAAGCCTAACAAAACTGGTCTTGGCAGTAACAAAACAGTATCTAACATATACACATTACTATACATAGAAAACCTGGGTACAAGCTGGAGCTACAGAGCAAAGAAGATGGATGCAAAAGGACGTTATCCAACACAGAAATGACTCCCAAGCTGATTCCAGGAGAGTAAGAAGGAACCAGCAACATCACCAAAATATTTCACCCTCAAAGGACTGCAGAGGCGCAGAACCCGGCCTTGCCCTCCCCAGCAGTTGCAAGCTGTGGATTTAACGCTCAGGGGAAACGAAGGGAGGCCGAGTGTAACTTTAAGAGAAGGAACAGAAACAAGGAAGTTCATGTGCTACAATTTTAGTTGTATTACTGTGATTATTACTGTGATTTCCTTTCCTCTATATAAAAGTACTCTAACTGCACTATTCTTTTCTAAAATATTTAGATCTAGACTAACCACTATTCTTCACTTAGGCTGGTGAAGACCCCTGCAAGTGCGTGTGTCTCTCTCTCAATAAAGATATATATATAGAGGCATCTCCCTCTGTGTAAAACAGTGATCGTGAGTGTAATACTTTTCAAAGCTAAAACCTACTTACTCCTTCCTAGGAAACAGAGATTAGCGAGACTTCAGATCTTGACTTGGAATGAGGTGAAAGCTTTGGTAAAAATGACCATTTCAGTCACAATGGTTTATATCAGAAGATGGAGAGTTTCTATCTTGCACACATAGGTTGTCATACAGATTCGTAATACAGATCTGCAACTTACCAACACAATTTCAGAAGCGAGAGTCTAAAGAAAGGCTCCTGAACTAGTCAAGCTTCCTTCAACAGCCCCATTTTCAGAGATGTGACATGAAAGCCACTAGGCTTCAAAATGAAGAGCATACAGAAACCTGATCAAACTGCATATACTGGTGCAAGAACTCGAAAGGATGTCCGAGAGAAAAGACTACCAAAGCATGTAACAACAAAATATTCCTGTAAGTCTATTTGTCTGCAAGGAACAGTCTGCAGTTTGTCATCATCCATGTGTACTAAAGATGCTTGAAGCAGGGCAGTCAAGTAAGCAGTAGGAAACCCTAATGAATCCTTCTTCTGTCAGGAGGAAGAGGTTAGCAACATAGCGAGGAAGTGTTCATAAAAAGAAAACAGCATTTAGCATGTACTGATAAACTTTTCTCTTCTATTCCCTCTTGTTCCAGCCTACGATCATCATGGTGATGCTGAGGAATTGACGTCAAAACCTTTATGGTTGTAATTTCTAACAAAGATAAGGAACTGATGCAAATCATTTGGGTAGAACAGTTCTTGACAAAACAATCTGATAAAACAAACAAGTAGATCTGAAACCAGGGACCAGAAAACTTCAGTGGGCTGATTGCCCCAGAAACTTGGCTATACTGCATGAACCAGCTAGAAATGTGTCCTTTAGGAGAACTTAGCTCATAATATGAAAACCACACCTCCAGTACCAAACCTACCCACCTCCAAGTAAAGACCCCTACCCACTGAATATGCGCAGTTCATTTAAAATGCACTGTAATTCGAGATGAGAAGAAAGTTAAGCCAATCACAGATTAGCCAAGTAGTGATGAAGATTCATTATGCAAATATTACCTGGGTAGAATTGTACAAATACCTTTCTCTTTTTTACTTTTGCGTGCTAGCTTTGTGGGAATACCCCCTAGCACCTCTTTCTGCGCAAAACTAGTAACAAATAGCTAATACCTCGACTCCATGTGTTACTGGCTTGCACACTGGGTGAATGAACCCTGACTTTTGGGACAACAATGGCTGCTTGTGAATGCATTAAGGAAGAGGGAGAGGAAACGATCCAGTGCTTTCTGCAGTTCTTTCGCTTCTCTGCAGCAGCACTGAAGTATTTTCTAAAATATCCTGGCAAGGTATTACCTAGATTCCTAGTTCACAGCAGCAGAGGACAGAGCTTTAACAGGGAGGCGTAAGTTCCCTCAGCTTCCCTGACAAATCTCTTCAAAGCATCACAGAATACAAAGGATGACAATCAGAAGACTCTAGAAAGAAAATGTTACCGTCATTAAAAAGGACTGATAAATCAGCATTAGATTCTTGGTTCATACTGATCATAAACATGGTACAAACCTATGGCTAAACAAGCCAGCTTTACTTGAACAGAGTACTCAACAAGTTGACACATACACTGTGAAGCCACATAAGCGAGACACAGGTATTTATCAAGCCACCCATCCAGATTTTACTGAAGTTAATTATACAAAAAGATTATCAAGAAACACACAACTTTAAAGCCTTACTGTGCCATTTACACTCCAATGACCTTCTCAAAACAAATTTATAGAAAGGACCTTATACATAATTGAAGCGTTTTCAAAATAATTAGCAGTTCATTAAGATGGAGTTCTGTATACACCTCTAAAGAACATAGCACACAACTCTTACCTTTTATAATTGATTAGTAAATTACACAAAGGTAGAAGACTTCAGTTTTACTCAATTACATGAATGATGGAAGGAGAGGAGATATGGATTAATATTTAATGAGCTAAAACAGCTTTAATCAGAATATAGCACATTTGATTACATTCCCTATTTGTTTTCAAACTTGACTCGTAAAGATGCATTTAAAAAAGTAGCTTAGAGAAAAACAACACGATTTTTTTTAAAAAAAAATAGACTTAAGTTGCTAGCACCTGAACAAGCAAGAAACAGTGCTCAGCTGAACAAATCTGTTCAAGCTCATGTCAATGAAAACTGTTTCCCAAGGTTTTTGGGAGGCAACTGTTGAATTTTTCCTGAAAAACACGGGATTAAAAACTCTAGATCTTCTGAAAAGACTGCACTGGTCTCAAGTCCTCCTCCAGACCAAAAGCAGGAAAACCCCCTTGAAGTTCCAATCCATCACACCCCTCCTTACAGCGACCACAATTAGAGGATTGCTGGTCAGCCTACCCTACTCACCTTGTATTTTTCCTCTAATTGGTAACAAAATAAGGCTGCACCAAGAGGGAGTTTCCATAGGAAGTGTGACTCGCTAGTTGCTCACCACCCTTGCTGTTCTTACTTCGAAGTTTTCCTTATTTATTTTGACCCAGATAATTGCTCTGTTGAGGGTGAAAACAAATCTCAATATTAAAAAAACCCACAACCACCAAAAACCAAACAAAAAATCAAAACAAACCAAAACCAGCATGAAACTGTTCTTGAGTATACAGCTAAAGTATAATTTCTGGGCTCTCCAGAAGAAACTAACTCCTCACGAGTACTTCAAAAGCAGTGTCGTGCCCAAAATAGCTTTCCTGAGTCATGAATAACGTATCGTCTTCCCACCTTTGCAAAAATCCAAAATTTAGCAAGAAGGTGTATTACTATTTCTGAAATTGAAGAATAGTCTTTAAGAAGTTACTGACCTAACTATGAACAAACTGGTATCTGAATTTCCAAACAACTGAAAATACTTGCAACAGAAACACAGAAATTCAAGTAAATAGAAACCACAAAAAAAAACCCAAAACATTTTATTGCAACAACGTCCCCATCATCAACTGAGATGGCAAAAATTAAGTTCTAATTCATTTTGCATTTTTACCTTTTTATTTATGTAAATACAAATTCAAGAGTGTAAAATAAATCCACATAGAAAACACAGAAGGAACATTCTCTTTCAGTGACTCCAAAAAAGCCTTACATACTGAAGAATCATGACAAGTCATCCGCTGTCCACTTTTCCAAGTATACAGTTGTGAAATAATGAAGAAATTTATTCTCCAAAAAGCATCCTGTATAAAGTCCTTTAAGTATTTAAGTAATATATCCCACACTCTTGAGATTATGGATGTAGATTCCAAGAAAAGGAGAGACAAACATCTCAAACTTCAGATTATTTAAACTCCATCTAAAATAATCCATTTAAAACAAGATTATGTTCAATTCTTATAGCTGAAGCATCACAATTACTTTATTAGTATCATTATTTTTGAAAACTATTTCTTATTAGTTTTTCTTGCTTTTAAAATAAAGTCAGAATATTTATTTCAAATAGTTTTGTTTACTTATACCGTAAATATATTGCGGAAAGTAACTCCACATGCTGGTACAACAGGCCTTCATGAAGTTCTACTTAAACATTATGGGGTGTACCTTAAAAAACAGGGACTACAGCATGAAATGCATCATAAAGAGTCAGCATCATGGGATTATCTTCCTTCTCAGATGCAACAAAATGCTTATATATTTTTTAAGTCAATATTGGACTGTTAGACCACATGAATATTGGCTGGTTATAAACACTTGGACTAGGAACACTTACCATTTTAGAAAGATGCAATTGTTTTATTGTTATTACACAAAAAGATGTTACCAGTATTATAAAATGTATCATGCAGGATATTTCAATAGGAATGTTTTTCACTGGGTCCAACAGGCATCTGTTTCCAATGATTGTGGCTTTTAATGCATATCATGCCAAGTTCTTAATGAACAGTGTTTCCCCTCATGGTTATGTTACAACAGAATGAAGAAATTAAGATGGTAAAAGTAAATAAAGTTAAAAATGAGACGGGCAAGTAACTTCACAACTAGAAGAGGAAAAATCATAGGATTTAAATCAGCACGATTGTGGGTCCCCACACTTGCACTGCTACTCTTAGGTTTCCAAAAGATGCATATACTTTTATAAATATTTTTGTGCTAAGAGCCATGCTCAGAAACAAAATATAGGCTAGCACAAGTCTACCTTCTTGGAGATGCATGTTAAGTATAAAATTCACTTACTAAAGTGCATTTGCTGAACAAATTCTAACTTCTACTATTATAGCTATCCCAATAAGCAATACAAACTAAACTTTGTTGAAATTCTACCTCTACCTAGAAGCAGTAAATATAGATGACTGAAATCTAAATTACAATCTTGTATTACCAAACATTTTGACTCAATGCTGTGAGCTGTAGAAATAAACAAAATGTACTGTCCTAAACTTCCCACAAATGAGGAAGTGCCTCTAGTGAGAAATACTGAAAGTGTAGAATGGAGCTAAACGTAAGCAGAGCTGAAGTAAGCATTGCTTTGCTTCTTATTCAATATGATGCTTCTTTAAGGCTCTGAGAGAAGCTGTTACTTTTCTCCAGATCTTTTGGCAAAAGATATAAACACAGAAGTAGCAGGGTCATCTGACATTTTAGAACTTGTATTTTCATATTTCATTAAAGCCAGCTCATTCAGTGTCTGTATACATTTATTGCACTTGTGTTGTTGGAATACGTCTTTACCAACATAGTAATAATGATTGCAACAAAGCCATAGTAAAATAAATTTTAAAAGGGTGTCCGATTCTGACATTAGAGGTTAAGCGTCTGCATGTTTAAAATGTTCCCCTAATAATAATAAATACAGACAAATTGCTCATCAAGTCAGATTCACATGTTTAACAATTATTTAGCATATATAAAATTTCACTCATCCTTTTATCAATACAAATCTGTTAGGGATCAAAAAAGACTTACCATGCAAAATATTAATTAGTGCTGCATAATGGAATATATATTTCTATCAGAGTTAAAACAGCATTTTCAAAATTTAAAGAAAAATAGATTTTTAAAAAGGGATTCTACTGTTGAATGCAAGTCTTCCTTGTAGCAAAGACAAGATAAAGACAAGTTATGATTTATCGCTGTACTTCAGTCTTGATGAAAGACTAATAATAATTTGTCCACCTACTTAATAAATGCTACATTTTCAAGAATAAAGGAACTATCAGTAGGCATTATTTCTACTTAAAACAAGTTATTTCTCTCTGTAATAGGTCAAGTATGCTTTTAAAGATTCTGGTAATGGTAGACTCATAATTTTCTCTCTCAAGAGATTTCGTGGAGGCTCTTCTGGCTTCAAGGCCTCACTGTGATCTTTATCCTCCTCCTCTTTGTTATCATCTTCCATTCTTTCATCTTCTTCACTATCCAGAGGCTGAGGAATGAGCTGATTACCAACAAACACATAGGTGTTAATCCTGCGTCTACGACATCTCCTGCGTTTTCGTTTTGGAGGAGCCTTCTGAGCGATACCCTTGGCTTTCATCTCCTCATTTATGAAGTTTCTAAGGGTGCGTCTGATATATATTCGAGCTAGGTCCTGGAGATTCCTAACAGCACATGGAGCTAAAATGAAAGAAAATTAAGTTATACCAAGTGAAATTTCTCTCTAGCATAAAAATGAGCTGCAGGCAGCAAGACTAATTTTCAAGAACATCTGAAATTTTACTACATGATACAATACGCAAATGAAACAAGGGTAGATAGAGCCACCTTGACAAACCCTGTGGCATAGTCCAAGAAATTAAGAGGTGTTTTGACAGATGTGCAAGAGAAGTAGAAAGCGTGAACAGATTATTAAAATAAATTTAAGAAAGCATACAACAAATATTGTCACCTTTTAGCACCTGGCAAGCCTTGGGACTCACTGCTGGCACTGTTTTAAGATCCTACTGCTGGGAAACAATTTCTACCCCTATGTCACATTTGTTTAGGCAAGTCCCTTTCTTCTGTGCCCTCTCTACTCACTATACTTTTCCCTAGTTCCTACCGAATCCAACTGATGTGGGAGGGCCATGTCAACTTCACAGCTGACCAACCAGGTAAGTCACCCGTATCTTTGCAGCAGAAAAGGAATCAAAATTACTGAAGTCCTGAAGAAAAAAAAAAGCAATTAACAAAAAGCCAAGAGCTACACATTTTCCAATGACAGACAGGCAGGTGATAACTAAGTATTGCTGGGTTGGTGGATGCCTGCCCTAGATGAGCTACGGCTGGCTGATTCCAAGGAAAACAAAACCAAAAAAGCACACCAACCAAAAAACTGCAGCCTGTTCTACTTTCTGGCTTGTCATTTTTCTTCCTGCACAAAGTAGCATAAATTAATGGGACTACTGCAAGGAAGAAGTCAGTGAAGAAATAATTTTCATAATTACACTTCCAATATCGCATTCAGCTTAAAAACCAATGTATTTCAAACAAAATCTATTGTTTCATACACTGACTTCAGTTGCATGCTAGTTACTCACACCTGAGACAGAAAGAATGTTTATGACTGACAATACTGATTTCAGCTAATGCCAACAGAAAAAACAAACACTCAAGCCCCATTTAATATAAAACCAACTCAAAATTCAAGAATAAAATCCTATCTAACTATCCAAAACACATTTGTAAGACCAAGCTAAACAGGCTATGATTGCCGATTGTATGCAAATCACAGTAAATGCAACCACAAAGTACACAAAGTTAAAATAAAGGACTAGCAGGCATTTGTCCCATATTCATAACTAAGACAGACTTCCAAAAGTCAGAATAAAAAATATTTTCCTTCCTTCAAAAGCAGATGGAACAAAATTTTGAAGCACTGCGTCCTGAGAAAAGTATAAAAGCAGTAAGCTCTCATCTTTCTTATCCTGTAAGATAATGTAAAACCACCATATTATTTAATGCTAGTTATCATTGATTATATTCTCTTTGATTTTGAAAACAACAGCATCTAAAAGGTTTAAAGACATAAGCTATAATTGGTAACTACCTAAAGGAAGTCAAGGCCTAAAGCTCCTGCACTTTGTTCAGAAATCCCAAACACACACAGAGATAGCATAAAGAAAATGAGCTTTTAGAAAGCTTCAGACTGGCTGTATTTAAAAAAAAAAAAAAAAAAAGAAGAAATGCTTGATAGTTTGGAAGGATAGGTAGGAAGTCTTAGCGTGAGACAGTAAACAGTTTTCCTATGCAGATAATATAAAATCTGTTTGAATACAGAACCACTCAGGAGGACACCTAGGGAAGACTTCAAGTTACACAAGTAGCCTTAAATTCCACTGTTATTCTTGGATTTAAGCCAAATTGACCAAGAAATAAAACTCACTTTTTTTTCTGGTTAGTGATCTCAAACTTACTTGATGTCTAAAAATTACATTTGAGGGTAACCAAACTTAAAGATATAGTAAAATTTAACTGAATCTAAGATGTTTCATCTTTTCTCCTTCATTACAATTAAATAAAAAAGAAAATTAGACTTCAATAAAATCTACAATTGTGACTCATCACTGATGTACCAGGCTCATGATCAGACAGTTTTTAGGATACACACTACACCGTGGGTCAACAGAAGCTTACTTCCCACACTGAGTTAAGCATGAAGCTATGCAACCATGTTAACATCCTGCTCAGATGTAAAACTTTGTTAAGATGCAGAATATTTACTTTACTAATGCTAGTGGTGCTTGACCTTTATCATATAGCTTACAGTCTGCCCAAAGACAGAGTTCATCCGCGCTTGCAGCCCTGGTGTTGAAAAAGCTATCTTAAATCATTTAGATTAACATAAGAATCTGCATGTGGTTTACTGCCAATCTGTCTTAGTTTCTCTTCTAAAAGCATTAATCAAACTATTCATATTATGGATTTTTTTTTTTTAAATGAGAGGAACAGGATGCAATTTTTCTATGTTTAATGTCTCCTTCTTTCCAAACGTCCAGCAGCAGTGAACGGTATCCTAACCAGTAACTAAGTTGGTAAAACGATTCTTTTAGCAACACCTCTGTAGTTTTCTACGAGAAAAAGATTCTACTTTGAGTATTACTGGCTGACAGATGTTTTACTAAGCCCAATGGACATTATGACAGTTATAACTGTAGTCTACATATAACATTACGCATGTGTCAGAAGGTATTCAAAGGTTGTCCAAAGACTGGCATAGACTCCATGTTTATTTAGTAGTGACATCTGCAATTTCTAGTTAAAAGTTTACAGCAGGATGACATTTCCTGAACTACTCTGAACTTTTAAGATAATTTATAGGTGTGTGGATTTGAAACAAATAGACAATGCTACTATAAAAGAGAAATTTGCTAGAATTTTTATTTCTTGAGCTTCAGATCACTACATTTTACACTCCACCCCCTTTTTTTTTTTTTAAGTTTCATAATAAAACTAGAGCAGCCTGAGCAGTGGAAAGCAGCCTATCTTGCTGATTTCATTTCACAGTGCAACTTCAAGTCTCTATTGTTGGTTTTTGGGCTTTTTGTTGTTGGTGGTGTTTTTCTTTTAATTAGCACCAACGTAGTAGCACATTTCTGCGATACTTTCCTCTTTTCACTAAAAAAATATTTTTGAAATTATATTAAGCTACTTACAGGAAACATCTTTATCGTACTACAGTTCAGTTCTGAACACTACTGGTCTGCGCTATTTTCATTCTGAAAATTCTGGAACGGTGATAGAGAAAATTCTTTTCTATCTTCTAGGGAATTAGGCTGTATAAAATCATAGTAAGACCAGAAAGTTTGACAAGCTACTTCTGCATTTCACTGTTAGTCTCAATACAGCCTAGTCTATCACGGACCACATCCAAAGCAAAGAACAAAGGGGAAAAATAATCTTGTATTAACAAGTTAATTTCAGGAAATAACTTATGAGGTCTCAAAAAGCAAGCGTTAAAACCACCAAAATGACTTATTTCTGCAAAGACCTCATTACATAAACAAAAGGTTCTTTCATACTTTGAACAAGAAGGTAAAGGTAACTATAATAAGGAACTATACTTGGAAAGCTCACATACACTCTCAAAATTAATAGTCAGATGAGTAGTTACAGGTAATGCAACCTGATAGAACACCCTGGACTGCTGATGAGGTTATACCTGTTTCACAGTTAAAAAATGTGCACGGAGGCAAGAAACATGCGGAGAGGACAGGGGGTTTAGTTTCCTTTGGTTGTGTGTTAACAGAACAAAGCAGCAGATAAAGGCTGTTATCTTCTAGGTTCATTGTTGGGTTTATTAAAGTTCCCATATAGTACTGAAGCTCTGTGTATTATTCTACTCCTAGCCCTGACGACTCTATGCCTTTCTCTGCCACTTTTTCCCCTTCTCCTTATCATGCTATATTATCATCTTGGCAAAAGATGTACTTTCAGAGGCCTTCTAAATACCTTTACTAACCTAATTCAAAGTATTGCAGCTAGAAAGCCAATCTTAACGGCTAATAAAACACAGCTATTCATGACTACATCAGTTGCAGACAGACACAAGCACACTCAGCTATTAATATCCTACTGTACCACACCTGCAGTTTAGACCTGTTCCTTCCATTTCAGGGAGGAGAGAAGTATTTTTCTCTGGGAGATCATCAGAAAGTTAACGCTCCTGACGGAGGCGGGGGGAGATCTAATATTAGCTTGCTATTTTATCTATACCTCACTAGAAATAGAGCAGCTCAACCTAAAAGGAAAAGAAGCCTGGAAAAATAAACTGGAAACATTGTAGCATTTTCATTCAGAATATTAATTGTTTAGCAACACAGAACATGTGCCAGGAGCACAAAGACGTTTCAGTGAGCTACTGCTTTCGTAAATTGTATGTATCCTGTTCTATCGCATTATGTCTGTATAGCAGTCTCCCCACCTCCAGACCACCACCAGCAGGCACTGTAACAACCCATCAAGCCAAAGGGAGCGAGCACAAGCAACACTTACGGAGCCCCACAGTGTCATGTTTGCCGTTGTCATTTCTGTTTGGTTGCACTAGTGGAGCAAATGAAACAGCAAGGATATTTTTACTTTCCCACGTGTTCTGCCCTGTTCTCAAGATTTGTGTTAGCTGCATAAAAACAAGAACAAAATAAATCAGTGGTTACAGTTTTGTCATACTCAATACTATTCAGATTGGTGTTCAAACACACTGCTAATTAATTTTGAGGCAAATCAAATTTATAAAGGCTGTTTTACAAACAGAAAGGACTTTCATATTTCTTGAAATACTACTTGGTCACCAGAGGACTGAATAAGGCTCTTTGGCAATGGGAAGAGATGCAGCTTGAAAATTAAGGCCCAAGGTAAGTTTTGCTTTTTCTGATTTTTTCCAAAAGATCACAGAATACTTCAGATGGGAAGCAACCTCTGGAGTCCTACCTCCCGCTTGAACAAGACCAACTTCAAAGTTAAATCAGGCAACTTGGAAGCTTTTCCGATGAAGCTAAAAAAGATCTCCTAGGACTGAGATTCCCCAACCTGTCTAGGCAACCTGCTGTAGTGTTCAACCACTCTTATTGTGAAAAACTGTCCTCCCTATACGCAGGCAGAACGTCCCCTGGCTGCCATCTGCAACGTTCTTCTTTCAGTTTGCTGTGTACCTGCGACCAGAACAGGACTCCTGTCTACCAGGTAAATTCTTCAACCCTTTAGGGAGCCAAGTCAGGAACTAAATGTTCCCTTAGCTGTTTCTCTGCAGACTAGATTAACCCAGATCTTTCAGCTGCTCCTTATACTTTACATGCTCTAGACCCTAACCATTTGTATATAAGGTAGAAATAATCACAGTTTTAGCTTTGCTTTCAAATTGTGACTACTTTTAAGTTGGATTCCATCAATTTCAACTGACAGTATCCTAATCCAGTAAATATGGAAACAAATATTTATGGAACTGAATCATGCAGGCTATGTTTAAATCACTTTGGTACTTTAAGAAAGCAGATACATAATGTGGCAATTCTTTTTGGAAGATGAAGTAACTACCATGTTTATCAACAAGCATTTCAGTAATTATCTGTATTTAGGAGAACAACAACTTAAGTCACATTATCTGTCTTTCTCAATTTCCCTATTAGTAAAACAGGGAGAATAATACTTACCTTTGTAAAGCCTTTTGAGATCTAAGGATGAAAAGTGATAAAAGTGCGAAGTATTATTAAAATAATACACCTGTCTGAAAAACGTTTAATCTAACATGGAAAAGCAACACTGAAAACAAGTCATACTATTTCCTTCAGTTTTTTCCTCCCCTTACAATGTCCCACTAATCACAGCTATTCTGTTTTTCTCTGAAATAAATTCTCTTGGTTTAGAGGTGGTTTCTTTGAAGTACTGACTGAAAACACCTGTGTGGCAGGGAAATTCCAAAGCAATTCTGGACTGGTATAATTCACCGAAATACTATGGAGTTATAGTTTCACTGAAGACAGTCTTGCCACAGACTTTGTTCGAAGCAGGATATTGATGCTTTCCGACAAGTTTAAGGGAAAAAAGTTCAAGACTTCATTAAAAAGACTAATAGCTGCTTAACTGCAACAATACAGTGAATCGATATATCGTTAGTTGAACATTAACTTAGTCAAATATACATTTAAAAGCATTCCTTAAATTATATATTTCTCATGCTAGAATATAGAAAGGGGAAATTGTCACTAAGTCACCTGATCTTCTATAGGCATTACTAAAATGCCTCCAACTTTCAATAAAATTTTCATGTAGTTTTCATGGTCTTTCTGGACTCCAGCTCCACAGTAAATCCGGTCATATTGATGACTGTCTGAGGCTATTTCCAAACAATTACCAACCACAAAGGCAGGTTCACAGAACTCAAATCTAAGGGGAAGAAAAAACACACAAAGGGGACACATTTCAAATTAGGATTTTTAAGCAAAGCCAGAAAAATATTCTTCCCATCTTCCCTTATGTAATCAAGATTAGCATACATACTTTAAAGTATTAAGGCAATACTACTTTGAAAATAATCTGCTTTCTTCTGCCACATAAGGGACCACCAAAGGAAAAAAAAAAAAACACCAACAAAACCAAAACTCTTAAGCAGTTATAATTACGTATTATGCAGAATAGAAAAGGCCTCAAAGCATCACCAGACTTCCTAACTGCAAGCAGATTTGTCTAAAGAAACCCTACAAGCCATACAGTACAAGTGCCTTTAAAGTAGTACATTCATCAACAATATGCAATATCCAGGCTGTTGAATAAATATCAAAATAGTTCATTTCCTAACAGTGCCCTGCCATTTTTTTTTAAATTAGGCTTTGGAAAGACTCCTTTTCTTCTACCTCCCAATTTTCCACCTTGAGCCCAATCCGCTTTTCCCCAAAAAGGAACTTAATGGAAAAGTCTGTCATTTTTTGACCAAACACAAAGCAAGAAAAGAAAAAAAATCTGTTCCAATTTTCATCAGAAAATTGAAGTTATACAACTGCTTTTAAGTGGACCTAAGTTTGTAACAGAAGTTGTAAGGACTGTAAGTACACTTTGTCACTGCATAAAACACCAAAGGAAAGATGTACAAGGTAGAGCTTTATTACCAAAGCTGCAAATATTTTCCTTTACAGTGATACTTTCTGACATATTTCAAATCTCTGCAGCACCTTACTGCTTCAGCTGTTAGCATCATAATAAAAGTAATTCACCTTTTGGTAAAAAAATTCTTTCAGCAAATAACTTTACGTTTTCCCCAAGCACTTTAAAATTATTTTTTGGTTACAAAGCAGCTCAAAGAAAGGATTTATGGTTTTCTTTGGGGGGGGGGAAGGCAAGTAAAACCTAACACCTTGTTGCTGCATGAAATAGTTCATAAACTTCATCTGGCAGTATTACAGTCTAATGCATCTCAAACTTCATCCAGAAGGAATGAATTTTTCTAAAAACTTCTTCAAATACATATAGCCATTTTATGAACTTTAGGGCTGTCATTGGAAAAGAATTTTTTTTACTTGGCTAGCAGTAGCAAATCCCAGTACACCTGACAACATTCAAATCAGTACCTCCTTCACTTACAGTGAGGCCTGGCAGCCTTCACTGATTAGAGATGTTGCCTATAAAGGGTTGGCCAACTTTCCCATCTACAGTACTGCCATTAACAAATCAGAATTCTATTAAACTGAAGTTTTTGCCTGAAGTATATTTTTTTCCCCCAAGATGGGATGCTTGATCTTGGAAATAATGCAATGCTTCCTTCTTTGACTAATCAGACCCCAAAATCCTATACCAACTACCGCATAGAGCTCTCACGTGCTATGTGGCCAACAGTCCATGATGTTGTTTCCTCATCCAAATCCAGAGGAAAAACTGGAACCTACAAACACCACTGGTAGATTAAAAAGGGAGAGGGAGGGAGATTGGGGAACAATTGCCTTATTGCATACAACTGGGCAGCTAGCCCAGCCTGAGCTGTGGTTTAAATAATTTCAGATTAACACAGAAAGATCTAGAAATACATTAGGCAAAGTCAAATGCTGGGATGAAAACGAAACCCAAGGCTCTGATCACTTCGCTGAAGAAGCGATCTCATTTCATAATCACTTGGACTACCATGTATTTTTCTACATTCACTGAAGGTCTAATCAGGCAGCTCATACTATAATTTTAATTTCAGGTTGCCTACAGTTTAAAGTCAAGCATCACCACATCAATTTAATTTGAAAGTTTGAGTAAAGTACCTTTCTGAGCTTCAAACGTACAGGGGGAAGGGAGAGAGAGAATATGGTACTTTTTTTAAAATGCAGTTTTATATCTTGAGACAGTTCCTGGTTAGTTTTAGAAAAATGAATACAGCCTGCCTGCCTAACCTGGCAACTTTCACAACTTCTTGTCTTCTCAGAATATTACTCTAGAAGCTGGCAAGCTTATTACCAGATATTCCTAAACTGCTTCCTCTACTGGAAACCAACCTAAAAGCTCATGAAGCCACTGGTCACACCCTCTTAAAACAAGCAGGAACATCAAACTCTCCAAGGAATCAAAAATACAAGACAAAACAAAAATCCACAAAACATTCCCCAGACACAAAATACTCTCTATAAATGAGCTGTAAAAGAATTTCTCATTTAGCTCCACAGCTTGCAACCAGATGGGCACAAAGTGCAAATGAAGACAAAGAAGTAACTTCCTGTTACACGTCTGAGAGTGAGCTGGGTTAAGCGCTAGAGACCAACTCCGTCTATAGGCACTTTAAATTGGCTGGACTGTGCTCCGCATTCTTAGCACAGTTCTGTGGAGACCTGAGGCTTATGACCAAAACAGTCATTTATTTATTAGTCCATCGACTTCAAAAAATACCTTCTTCCTCCACACAGCTTCAGCTAGTTTCAACCCAATTTGTCAGTAGCTGGAGTTTCCCAAAAGACTAATTTCCCACCGCGAACCTCAACATGGTATGTACTAAGGTACACATAATTCCTGAAGATCTCTCTTTAGTTCGTGTCAGATGAAAAACAAGGAGGTCTCCTTAGCTCACCTGGCCGTGCAATGGTAACACCCAGTTGGCCTGCACTGGTAAGCTAGCTGCCCACTCAAACGTAGGCAGTTCACGAATTGCCATATGTAGCTTCCTGTTACCCAGAAAGCTAAAAGTAGGTAGAAGAAACAGGAGGACAGGTTATAAACTGCCTCTGGTCATAGCAACATGTGAGTTCAAAAGCCAACCCTCTTCATTCATGCTTCCCACAGAACCAACTGCTTCATGTGTTATGGTATATGCAGTGACAAAATACCAGAAATAAAGGTATACAGAGTTCATACTTGGTAGAGTATTATGGACTTTTCAAACCTAGTTAAGATGTACAACGGTGAACCTTACTCCTCCACACTCTCATGTGAAGTAAACCTCAGCAGTGACACAACAAGACTCCCCATTTTCTGAATCTTCAGCTGATTCCATTTTCACAAGAAGATACACACGCCTCCGAATCAGAAAGAACTGATAAATGCATGTACCACTTTTTTTATCTTTATCTAACCTAGTAATTCGTGATGACCTTTCAACAGAGACTAAAGTGTAATTCTGAGAATTTGTGCTACTAACTTGCCCAAGTAATTCTCAAAATAAGCAAAGTTCAGTTCAGTTTTACTCAAGTATAAAAGACTCCATCATTTGATCAGGAAATGATCTAAAACTTAAATACAAAAGTTCTGCAAATACAAGGGAGTAAGCGATTTTGAGAATACCTACCAACAACATTGCAAACCTGTTAGTCCTACGTTATGGAAGTAGTATCAACCACATTGTAAAACAATGTAACTTGACCTAATCAAACCCAAATTCTTTTAGTCCTATTTGTCACTATATCCAACAAGTTGATTTTATTCCTATTGCCCTTGGAATATCAAAACAGATCAGATACTCAATTTCCTTCTGTATTACACTGAGCTATCTTTTATTAGATTAATGACACTGCTGAAAATAAAATGTTTTATTGCTTTAACATGCAGTATTGACAGTCACATAACCTACCTATCAAAATAAGGTAACATTTCACTTAATTTTTTTCTGTTACTGAGTTGAAATGGAACTAAGAAGTGCCAAGTGTTCTTTACCATTTGTTCACCTCTACCAAATGGCCAGGGTGGCCTTAGAGAGCATTATATAGGCAACATGAAAAAACCTCTTATTTCAAACATCAGAAGCCAAAAAAAAGGCAAAAACAAAGTGCTGTAATAATCTGGCGAACTTTTAATCACATTAGGTTCTTCAGTTGCACCTGGTATCTTGATTACAAGAGAACCAAAAGCCAACAGAACAGAAATTAAGAATTCCCAGTATAGATAAGATAGCAACAGAAAATTTCTTTAAACAAGCACTCATGATAGGATAAATTTAAGCACACACAGATCACATTTAGCAATGGTCCAAGATAATCAAGCAGTTTCAAGCACATAAAACATCTGTTGACCTGATTCTGCCCTTCCCTCTTTCACATTTTTGTAATCTGTCCCTCAAGGATGGGCGTTTCAAGTTCATCCTCAACATAGCCACAGTACTTCCAGCTAAATGTAAAAACATTTCTGTAGAATTTAAAGTGCATTTCTGTCTTTGTTGCAGCAACTTAAGAAAATTATCAAGTAACAAGATTGTTACTGCCCATGTTCTTTTAAGTAAGATTCCCCATATATATCAACACAACGAAGTATTACTACTGTAATAAAATGAATATCCATTTAAAAAAACCTTTACAGCAAAGAACTAAGATTAAAGTTTGTTGCTCTTGTATCCATATCCACCAATCCAGTATTTGTGTGATAGCAAGATATTAATAAAAAAAGTGAGAGCACAGTACAATAACCTACCCTAATAGCCAGGTTGGGGTTTTTTTGTGTTTCTCCCCCCCCCGGGGTTCATTGGTTGGTCCTACCATAACACCCACCCACAGAACCTAGCCTTTAATTACTTCTAACTCTAAAGATGTATGGGATGCTTCTTGGGCTAACCTTTTCTATCTACACAACCTTCATGAATGCAGCATGTTACCCTGATGTCTCTTGAAGATCAAACCAGGTGCAAGTAGGCATGAATTGTCTTTTTTTTTTTTTAAAGTGGTACACATACTTGATCCTTTAAAAAGGAGTAAGTTCAATAAGATTGAGGAAAGAAAGAAAATCAAGTAATTTGGAGCAAAACCAACCTTCGATATCCACAGGCTTGTGTTTGAAGGAAACAGTAAAACATGTTACAAGATGCTTTTAAAAAAAAAATACTGAAAACTATTTATACCTCTCTTCTGTTAAGAGAAAAATTAATTAGCTCTCAAAACCAGCATCACTCCAGCTACATTTTACACCTCTCAACTACTACTTTCATACAAGGATATCATCTAATAGTACACTTCTGCCTTTCCCTCTATTTACTAACCTCACTTATATCTCAGCTTGCTGCTCACAGCCCTTACAGGGAGAAAACCTATTTCAGTATGACTTCAGCATACTATTTTCCCATCCACACTCATTTCCTTTAGTCAGTCAACTTAAATCCTCCAAAAATCTGGAATCTCATTCAGCACCATCAAGTTGCTCCAAGTAATTCCCCTCTAATAGGAAATGTATTTAAATTTATTTAAATTTAGGGCACAAAGGACTACTGTCCAACCTTAATGATGTCTAAGAACAAGCTGGCAAGTTGTTAACACTTGCCATTTGAACTACAGTGAAACTACATTGGAAGAAAGATTCAAAAGCACTGCAAGGCAAATTTCACGTGTAACTTCATGGAAAAAAACAAAACAGGTTTTAATACATATTCCAAAACAGAACAGTAAATCCAGCATAAGAAGTCAAGAAATTAGCTTCATATCAAACTTCCCTTAAACCATCAAATACATTAACCAGACATTGAAATGAATCTGCAAGATGTGTAGACTCTGGGAACATATGATAGAACATGAAACTATTTTGGCTACTGTGATAAGGAAATCACACTTACTTTTGTCCTATACTAATATACTGCTGACCATATTTTCAGCAAAGGACTCCTCAAGATAGGGGAAGAAGGAAGGGGGGGTTGGGGATCAGTTCTGGCAGAGCGGTTTAGAAGTTTCTTACTCTTTTCACCAACAAAGAACTGGCCCATCTTTTTAAAACACAGCTACAGCAGCTGTGGTTATTTTAAGCCAAAGACTGAAAAGCTACACCTAATTTTACCTAGGAAGTTCTGGCTCCTTTGTCCCTTGGCAATAAGACAACAATACTCTCCGAGCTTCTCCTATGTCAAACAGAAGAATTTAATAAACCAGTAATCTTACTCCAAACAGTTTAAACAGTAATGCAGTCACTGAAAGAAACCTTGAAGGTTTCAGATCATTTAGTCAATTTTTCAGGTTTTGAACTGACATAAAACTTATCCTCTTTGAAAACCACAGATGAAGGTCAATACTCACATGGCTTTGTGGGGTGTAACATGCCACAAGAACATGCAACAGAATAGTGAAATACTTTCTGATTTCTATGCCTCATTAGCCTTTCTCATTCTACTCAACTACAAAAGTGCTTTAGAACTAGTATCAATCAGATTTAAAGGTAGTACTGATATATGGCAGGAAAAGGTTTTCTTGTTTGTTTCTCAATAAATACTTCCCACATTATAACCTGTCAGTATGTCTATTTAAGATTAAATCAATAGCTAAGAAACTGAAAATCTACATCAGTTAATACGAGAAAACAATATTTAAAGAGTGTTAATTCTTTTCCTATTCAGTGGGACAATATCAGGGGATCATGGTAAGTTCTTTCCACCTCATTTAAGCATTTTTTAAGCTCTTTGAATCAGTCTTTGGTTCACATATAAATGCATATTCATGGATTACTAGCATGTTTCGTTGAAAAGTTACACACATTTTAGCTATTAGCATTATTGCTATCTGAGAGAACTTCTGCATGTCCACTACAAATGCTAGAATAAACAAATACTAAATCTTTGAAAACAAAAATCTACAATGGTAACTTTTAACTCCCTTGCATCCAATTACAATAATAGTAGATTTAATCAGCATTAGAGTAATAGCCAAATGTGATGCTGATAAAATTTCTATTTAGTAATTCCGTCTTGAACTTTTTTTCAGCTTCCAGGCAATGCCATAGGGCCAGTGAGAAACCTGTATCTCTACTTTGCTTGTATTTATCATCTCCATTTTTGAATAAAATTGTCTTGGTTCTTCTATTATATAAACCTCAGTCATCTTGTTTATAATTTCTGATATTCTCATCAGTTCCACTGAAGTGGACCAAAACACATTGCTCTTAATTATTTCTGAAGAAAAACGCCAACGTTGGTTCTTAAAAATACTTATGACTAATCTCACTCTCCCTTCAACACTGGTTTACAAAATTTTAACTTCATTATGTAAAATTATCTAAACTTTGGTGGTAAAATGAAGAACTATATTGAAGAAATACTTTTTTTATCAATTCTACAGTGAATTTTAAGAAAAGTAGACAGAAATAGGAAGGCAAGAAAAACATTCTGTCACTTCAGTATATTGTCAGGGCCCTAATAAATCCGTGGATAGATGTCCAGAAAACATCTGTTTACAAAAACAGAAGAGTATTTGCTTTCTTTTTTTTACTGAAGCAGCTGGTTTTATAGGTTGAAATTGTCGTATTTTATACTGTGGGTTTTTGTGAAGCAACAGATTTTACAGGAACCATGCACTGAGCACTGTCATCAGTTGCTTTAATGTAACAAACGTTCTAACCACAACCAAAGCTCGTAGCAATGAGAGATTTTCAAAAAAAGGCAGTGTCCACAATGGTATTTATTTATTTCTCAAAGATATTTTATGTGTGGTTCTGAGAGGGAAAGAATATGTATTTCTGCAATTATCAAATACTTGAAAAATGCAGGTTTAGTTCCTTCCTAGGTAAGAGTAGATTCAATTGTCATTTTTGGAGCCTTCTGATTTACAAGGTGTAGGATTAGAAATAGTACTTCTCTTTAATCTCTCAAAACAAAAAAGGGATATTCCAAAAGCCTATTTTCCTTTCCTTTTTGTTTAACATAACCTTTGGCATCAAAGAATTCCTGTAGTCCCTGTGTGGTTCCGGTGAGACTAAGCCTCAATAAGAATTCATTCACCACTAAAAAAACTCACATTATTTACACTATTTGAAACTAAGACTAAGTTATTGGTAAGACAAACTGAGAACACCATCAGTGAGTTTTGCAGATAGTTTGCTTTTCCTGCTTAGATTTTTACTGCAATCATTAGCCAGCTGCACAGGCAGGAAGGAGCTTTTATTTTCTTTGTGTGTATACAAGGAACTTTCCATTTCAAATCTGCTTTAATGAAAAGAAAGTCAGCCTTCAGAGTCCTAGCAGGAGCCCTGAATTTCAATGAAGACAAATAAATATTCTGTTGGAAGATTAAGCTTAATATTTTTCAATGCCAACACAATCTACCACAGGACTTCAGGAAGAAGTTTCACCCAGAACAGTTATCCCAGAAGTAGTACTAGGGTTCTTGTCACTTACCATTGAAGTGGTTTCTTTTGATCCTGAGAAGGGTTGGTGATTTTCTTTCACAGCAGGGACTTCACCAGCTTACCCACGTTTGGTTTTTGATAGGGTGCTAGAAGATGGGCAACCTAGCCTTGCCCTGTGGCTCTCTCTCCGAGCTGGATATTCTAGGTCTAGAAGTTGACTGGGAGCAGAAAAGACAACACATTCCCCTTCAATAAACAGGTGAAGCGGGGCCTGATACTTGCACATATGTGTTTTAGATAGAGCCTTCTTAAGGAATGAATTTTTTCCCCTTAATTGGCATGCATTCCCTGAAGGTTTTAAGAATGAAAGAGTGCCTTATGCATATTTCAGACTCAGACAAGAGAACTTTCTTTAGTCTATACCTAAAAATCTTTGCACCTTAACCATGATGACACTTTCAGATGCTTTCAGATGGAACTTCTCCTTTGCTTCTACTGGCAAACGTATGTCGTCAAGTAAAATCATTTACCTCTTAGAATTAAGAACTCCACCTCCATTTAGAGGAAAACTATTTTTATAGATTGGTGAGATATGGATACAGACACAAGTGATCAGTGCAATTATTTGTCTTTGAAACACGTATCTGAAAAGCCTTTCCTCTGATGAACAGTTCAAGAGGTCAAAACTGAGAGAAGCCCAGCTACCAGAGGCACACAATCCTCCCTTTAAGTAGAGAGCAAGCCTCAAATCCTTCTGGACTTAATATTTTTACATTGCTTCCAGCCTTTGGTCAAGCACCTACCCCAATCACAGAAAAGTACGTTTTTAATTACATTTCAACAACATTCTTGGCAGGAATCAAGAAAAAAAAGTTATATTATACCACACAACACTGGATCATTCCCCCATAAAAATGGCATCAAAGCAATATTGCTTTATCAGGCAAAACCCCACCTTAATCATCATAACCCAGCTCCACAGAAAGTCAAATGCAAAGCCAATGGTGTACTGCTCCAGCAAAGGAACACCACAAAGGTACAAAGTATTTGTTTAGAATCTAGGTTGAAGCTGTCCAAGTACCTACCCGTAAGGTTAAACCCTTGATTTTTGCTTCAAAAGGAGATTGTTTAAAATACCCAGAGCAGATTGAAGAACATTATAACACTGAAGAAGGAATGCAGGGAAGCAGCAATGCAAAGTTTTACAGAATTCCCCATCCGCATAACTGTTACTGCCGGGAAAACGGATCACGGTCTCTGTGCTCCTTCTGTCCCCTGTGTGCCTCGTTAGAGGCTGCTGGCAAGCGTAAGGTATTTTTTCCCATCACACACACACATCCACTCATACAATTAATTTCATTCATACCAGTCTGCCACGTAAAATTTATTTTCAAACAGTAAGGACGCCTGCTATGTATACACCACTGTTCAACAGCAGACAGACACCGCACACCTTTTTCATGGTGTTTTTTTGTCCAAAAGCTAAGCTGACCAAATCAGTAGTTAAGTTCAGATGCCTCAGTCCGCATAATTTTCAGTAAGTATCTTTCACTTATAAATGAAGATGCAGGAAAAAGTTACTGAAACAAGAATCAAAACCAGACTTACTGACCCAGAGTACATTACTTTGAGAGGCAGATTAAAATTCAAGACATGCTGTGCAAATTTGCTTGTATTAAAAAAAGAAATAGAATGATCACCATCACAGAAAAACCCACACACCATCTTCATTAACTACATTAAAATACAGAGTATTTACAAAGAAAGCAGCTAGCCAGAATCAGCTATGCAGACAAGTTACAAATCCACAAATACAAACTACAAAATCCAACCAGCCAATTCGTACCATGTCAGCTGCAGTGCAGCTATTACCAAGTAGATTTGTATCAATAAGCACTTTCACAGAAGTATAATTTTTGTTAGGTTGGTGAGGAGGGTGTTTCTGTAGCCATTGCTTGGTATTTTACTGCTGTGATGAAAAGGTGGATTATTAAATAGCATATACCAAGACATAATACATAAATTAGCAACGAAGTTTAGATCATGTTCACCAACCTGCTGACTTTTTCCCCCTCATTGGAGTAACACTGTATAACTGAAGATCAATTTAACTATCATTGTAAACAGCACACAGCACTTAACACTGTCCCCAGAGTTGATCTTTGCTGAATGAGGAGAAAATACACTTCTCCTTTAAGAATATTTACATCATTTACTATACACTATCACTTATTTTCTTCAAACACAATACACATACACTGACATTCACTTATGCCAAGTTTAGCAACCTCAGGTTTTTTTCAAGTTCTTGCACGTTTTTTTTCAAGTGTAAACCCCAGTGTTCTGATATTCATTTACATAAATATCCTAATCAGATTTTGTTTAAACGATAGTAACATTTCCTGGCTAGCCCTTCATTTAATTTCTCTTAATTTCTGTACAGAAACATATCACCAGATTGGAAAGACATTTCAATCAAAACCAGCTTTTTGTATGTCTGAGCACACACACCTACAGGAATGCAGGAGTACAGGTATGTGCAGGAACTGATTCGCCAGCAGGTACATCTAACTTAGAGTCACTAAAGCAATATAACTAATTATCATGAGTGACCACATTTCACACACTTTTTTTTTTAAGACAGATTACATAAAGTGCATCATAAAGTTCCTGACTGAATCCATTTTTATTTGTTCTGGCTTCTGTATGTATTAACCTCAGCTAACATAAGTGCTTGTATTAAGATTAAGACAGTGGTAATGAACTATACATATTTTCTCTTACACAATTTTATTTATTCTAAGGGGGGAAACAGTAATAAAATCACCTAGCCAATATTAGAAGTACAGAATTGCATTCAGACACAGGTAACACTAGAATGACACTTTTAATTAGAATATAAAGTTAAGCTTAGAGTCTTCTGTTACTTAGGAGCATAACGAGGAAGGCCTGTGGTCAGACCAGAGCTCCCAAAGTCTGGGGTATGGAAAAAAGTGGACTGAGCTCCAGCCAACGTAACCAAGAGCACAGCAGTTCATAAAAGCACATTACAACAAAGGTAAAGGGATAGAATTTTCTCTGCAGCCTGCCGGGGAAGCAAAGAGGCACAGGATGTGCAATAGTTGGGATACTCCTACAATTTAAAAGCTTTTTCTGCATTTCCAGAAGCTACCTTATAGTCACTGTTGGAGAACTTATCGCCTGTAAGGAAAAAAGGCTTTACAGAGAACAGCCCTAGCTAGAACCTTGCTTTCCCTTTCACAGAGGCAGAGAGGACCAAGATCCAGATTCTTATCGACCAGCTTAAAACTAGTAACAAAAAATTGTGAGTAGGTAGAACCAATAAGGTTCAAAGCCCTGTAACTCACAGGTATACCAGTAAAACTGAGTGGTGTATGAGCATGGACCTTAGGAGTATTCGTCTATCTCTTCAGGTAATAAACATGAAGAAAACCAGGTAACTTTACTCATGTGTAGATCAATAGTGGTAGATTAGAAAAAAGTTAATACTGTACAGAAAGAGGATGTACAATTATAACAAAAACTGACTTGATGGATACAGATTACTCTATACATGCAAAGATACCTGCATATCACGTCATTCTCTTCAGTACGAATGTATATATGCATGTATGTGCACATACATACGTGTGTGTGTATATGTATACACACCCCCAAAAGACAGGGAAATCGATTTTGTTAAATATTACAGAGCAAGAATACTCTCACACTTCTGAACAGTCCTTTCTTAAGCGTTAACTTACCTCATGAACTACTGTCACAGACGAAGTTTTATGTTTTGGTTGTGTGATGCCACTCTTCTCCCCTCCCTAAACTCGTAAGCAATGACGCACTCAGTTTAAAGAAATGAAAAAGTTGCTGCAAAATGAACTAGACAAATTAGATACTTACTTATCAAAGCTATCACTGTATTTTATGAAGCTCTCCAATTTTTCCTTGGCATATTCTACCACATCTGAGTGAAGCTCTATTCCATGATTTATCCCAAAAGGTCCTGTAAATAAAAAACAGCAGGGTCGTTTTTGTTTGGGGATTTTTGTTGTTCCGCTCCCCCTCTCTCC